>NC_056744.1:101465793-101508293 GCF_019279795.1 Protopterus annectens | reverse complement strand
AAAGGAGGGCCCCTACTTGAGAATCAGCTGCTTAATCAGATAACACTAGTATAAGAAGGTTACTAGTGTCAAAGTGAAAATGACACTGATGGTTACTTTTATCTCCTTTAACTTAAAGTGTAGTAACCCCGGAGATGATCATAAGCAGGGTGGGTGAATACAGCCCATACATGGGGGAGGGATGCTGGCGATAACACAGAACAATTGTCACTGCAAACACTACTTCACAATCAGATTCATGCTAATTACTTGCATCCAGGGCAGGCTCGAGTTCCAGTGCAAGAAACAACTGAGATTTAGATAAAAGCTGGAAACATCTATAGGCAAAACATAGTATATAGCTTCACACAGTTGGAAGAATAGTTGCACATTTTAACAGTACTCACTGCAGGCCTGCTCCTGTCATTAATGACAACAGTATACCGCCTGCAGCCAAGATATTTTTAAAGGTCATAGTACCAGAATTTAAACCTAGATACAATAAAATAACTCCAAATTTTAAGAGCCGCGCACTAATGTTACATCACTGGCTTATGTAAGTTAAATCATTTTCTCACATTAAACTGATTAATTGTGGCATTTAATATTACAAATTCAACACAGTGATTAAGTTATATTGTAACAACAGCATTGCATGTGATCTTTCTTTCCTGCACTGCAGGCTTGAATAAGACGAGGGAGCCCACACAATTAGCATTGCAGATGTGAAGCTAAATACAGTACAATTGGCACTGCAGGTAGGAATGAGATAAAGCAGCTGCATAGGACTATACTGATCACTTTAAAAGTGAAATTAAGCCCCAGTCCATTGGGATCTGTAGCAATATGAACAGCCCCAAGGGAATTCCTAGCAGTATGAACAGTCCCAAGGGAATCTCTAGCAATATGAACAGCCCCAAGGAAATTCCTAGCAATATGAACAGCCCCAAGGGAATCCCTATCAATATCAACAGCCCTAAGGGAATCCCTAGGAGTAGGACCAGCCCAAAGGGAATCCCTGACAATCTGAACAGCCTATTTTTTTCAAAACAATCAGTAAACATCATGTCAGTACTTCTGCAGACAAATTTCATCCATTTGAAAATTCCTAACTACCAAATCACCTTTATATTGCATACAGTCAATCACAAAAAGCTGTACGTCATCCAGAAAGTATATACTGATAACTTTCAGTCTTCTTGGATTTGTTGCATTTTTGTTGAGAGAAAAAATGAATAGTTTACAAAAATCAACTTTCCACTCCCTTACTCTGAGGCTGACCTGTTGGCATGGTCACATACTCTTTAGTTCTAAAGCTGGTAATCTGGGTTTGGGAAAAAGGTCTGGGAAGCTGCCCAGAACAGTGGTGTGAACTGAGTGTCCAAAGACTGTTATCTTGCCAGTGGAGGAGGGCTTAGATTCTCTGGAGGCAAAAATGTCCCATGTTAAGAGCAAGAGAGAAGATCTGCTCATACAACAGGCCAGAAGGAAAACAAAGCATGTTACCTGCAAGTTGTATGCAAGTCTGCACTGATGCAGCAGGCAGCAGAGCTTCACCAGCTGGCAAATGAAATGGAAGAAGATTAGAAATATATGGTCATAATGTGATGGCTAACTGCCATTTATTCCCACCTGCCACCTTATTGGGGGACACAACAGTAGGGAAAAGACAATGGGTAACTGGTCAGATGATCAGTGGCTGGAATAGACTGCCCATACATGTCAAACAGAGTGCCTCTTTAGCCCTCTTCAAAAGGATCTTTCACGATTGGATGGGAGATAGGAAATTCACCCGGGGGATCACATCAGTTGCCCTGCTAGACAGTGGTCCAGGGAAGTAAATATTCTGGGAAGAAACCGCCAGAGAATTGTTATGGCTAGGCTTATATAGACCCTAGGGCCGATACCAACCTATGAACATATTTACTTTTGCTGACCAGGTTAAGGACACAGTATTTATCTGACACATCATAAAAAACACAGGCTGTATGAAAACGTCATGAAATTCAGCCTGTCAGTTTTGAATTAGAAATTTTGTACAATTAATTTGCTTTAAGAGTTTTCATCGCACTCTTTTCAGTATGGATCAGGTGGGCTTTGCTCCATTCAGAGATGATGCAATACACCAGGGCTCACAGGCTGATTAAACGTCATAAGACAAGAACAAAATTCAGAACTTGGCTAACAATCCAGTGGAATCTACTCTTTTGAGTGGGTTCAGATGGAATTTGAACATCCATTAAACCCTTACCAGTCAGTCAAAACAAGTCAGGGAAGGATTTGGGTGTTTTGACAATCAGACCACACTTAGTGTGAGAACTGCTTTTGCAAACAGGAGCCTAGACTGTATTTCTTAAAGATGTCTTACTGTGTAGGAAATAAAAGATTCTTAACTTTGCTGTGTGTTAGCCAGATCTATTTACCCAAGAGAATATCAGGACCATTTTAAGTAGTTCTGAGAAGTGTTACCTGAAGTGTTGGTGAGTTCACACAAAAGTTGTATAGCAAAAGTTCCACAAACTACACAACTTCACACTGAAATGATCAAAAGAACAGTGAAGACATTCTCTAAAGCAGACAGTTGTATCAGGTAACCAAAGTGGAAGAAGAATCATCATGCTGTTTAATTGGATAATGAGACACTCCATCATCAAGGACCACTTGCTGAGATAGGAAGATTGGAGCTGGTAAACAATCCTATGCAGTTACATCTTAACTCACAAAGTGCAAGGCCATGAAATCCTTTCCCACAGCAGGAGGCTCAAACAACTTATATAAACTCTTTCAAAAGGGTGAGGGATAAGTGTGGGAGAAAACTGGATAAGAAGACAAGTTATTGATTATTTTTTCATGTTAAATAAACACACATGGCTGTTTTCTAAATGTCACATTTATGTAGATATTGTACAGTAAGGCTATTTAAAATAATTATTTTGTAGGTTTTGTTGTTTCTTTAAATGGTTTACAGAGTTGTATATCAGGACTGTGTAGTCCAAATGCTATTGTGAATTCTACAGGTATAGTACCTGTCATAGTAAATGGGGTCATCCAAAGACAACTGGCTGGCCTAACATTGTACACAATGGGTAGTGAATGTATTCTGTTTCACCTGACACAATAAAGTCACCATACTGTGAGCAATATAGACCTGGCAACTTGAATTCACTCTGAGCCAGAACACATGCTAACATCTGACTGCATAAACATTTTTAAAAAGTACTATCATTGGTTCCACTATCATCAGCAGTTAATAACCAAGAAGCTTTCTAAATGTCAATTTTTAGTTATTTATACATTTATTAAACAGTTAAGTACAATGGTCCAAGAAGATTTTTCAAGTCTGACTAGAGCAAAAAAGCTTAGAATACTGTTTTGCTGAAATACCATACAATTAACCATGCAGCCAGAAATAAACACCCAAAATAGATGTCAGGAGATACTTAGCATAATAGTAATGTTATAAGCATAAGGAAAGAGTTACAACTCGAGTGTTTAATAATAAATATTTATTTCTAAACTTATTGGGTTTCATCATGTAGCTTATTCTTACCTCAGATACCTCAGATAGCTGTTTCATAAATTTGCTACCTCTGTTCCCTACCTCTGTCCTGTTAATACGACTTCCTTTGACAAGCTGAGCAAGGTATATATCTTTTTCTTTTTATTTCCCTATGGGACTTGCCTACTGGCTCTCCTTCCTGTGCCTCACTGGCTTGTTTGTTCCTTCCAGGTATGAAAGCCAAGCATCCTCAGACTGGACAACAGACTTAGAGGCCTGTCTGATCTCATCCATGGGGAGCCTTATCAACCCATTTATTCCTCTGGAAGGTGAGAGTCAGCTGTTAGACCGTGGGCCATATACAGGTCCCTGCACCATCACTGTTGACACCACCACCACAGTGGGCAATGTGAAGATGTACAACTGCCCGACTATGGAGAAATATGCACACTTCCACACATCTACCTCATTCACTCAGTAGCACTCATACCATTTGGCAATGTGGGCTTGCCTGGCAACGTTCATCAGGAATGTCCACTTACAGGTAGGTGTTATGTGGGTTTAGGGTCTAGCCAACCTATCAAGCCCCAAATGTGTATGCTGGTATTGTCTACTCAAACTATATTGTTTTCCTCCCAGCCCCTCAAAGGCTGTGCCACTAGTCAGGGGTTATCCGGAGCAGAGTTAGGGGGGCTTCATCTTTCTATCCTCAAGCAAAGACAACAAACAAAATGTAGAGTGAACTATACAAAGTCACATTAAAGAAATGACTGCTGATATAGTCACTGCACAATAATAAATAAATAAATAAATAAATAAATACATTGTGTAATACATCAGTAAGTGCTTTCATTTCACAAACAAAATATATTCAGACTTCATCAGACTGTTACATTCTTTCAGCCCTTACTTCATTCTAAATGCAATCAAATTATAACAGCTTATGCAATAAAAAACTTTGCTTATGCATATCAGTTTAATTCAAACATGTTAATTTTTACCCCCTTTTGTTTTAAAATGCATTTAAAATTGAATCTATCCTTTAGACCTGGTTTCTCTGCTACATTCAGAATAATGTCACTTAAACTCTCACATTTCTAACTTGTTTTCACAATCTCCTTTTCTTAAATCTTTATCTTGATGACCTTTAATAAAAAATTCTTACACTTTAAACAAACTCTTTTATGTCTATAAAATACATTGTGTGTCAGCCTTAGAAACTGCATACAAGTGCCCATACATTCCTGCTCTAAGGGGTCTGATTGTTTCCCCCATATAAAAAAATGTCACATCTGCTACATACAGAGATGTAAACAACATCTGAATTACAACTGAAATATCCTGGTAATGTTAATGACTTATCTATAGATGAAGCATAACTGGGTCCTTGTGCAATGAATCTACAGTGTACATAGTTTTGATATTTAAATGACCCACTTTTGCAATTTCAGCTTTTGTTAGTAACCTGTTTTCTTTCAAAAATTAGCATAAGGCTCTTGCTTTTTTTAAATATAAACTTTGGTGTAGTTCCAAGCCTCCTTGCTAAAGTATTTTGTGAAGTTATAATTCTCCAGTTATTGTTTATAATGAATTTAATATTATAATCTATAGAGAATGTGAGTCCAATTGCCACATTGCACTCTTCTCCACTTTTTTTGCATTTGTAGTTCTTTTGTCAGTCATATTATATTCATGAATATGACCCTTTTCTACCCACTCTACAAAACATTGTTGAGGATACCCCTTAACAAAAACTTTCCTCTGAAAATATTTATTTTTTATATTCAAATGTCTAATTGACTAGTGAATGCTTTCATGCATTTGGCCCTGAATATATACTATAGCCTCTTTTAACTTTCTGGAGTGCATGCTTTCATAATTTAAAATACTGTTACTTGCCACATTCTTGTAACTAATGTTTGTAGTAAAGCACTGTCCTCCTTTTTATACACGTCTACTTCTAAAACATTTCTTTGGTTGTCTGATGGTTTGTTTTTTAACTTTAAAAAGTTAGTAGAATATTTAAGATTTGAGTCAGTAAATATTGTGTGTCTTTGATTCAGTAAATATTGTGTGTCTCTGTCTCTCTGCAGTTAGTTCCCCACTCCCTCTCCCTGTTTCCTGTTGTGGTGTTAATCTTGGTGGCTTTGGAATTGCCCGCTCCTGCTGTAAATCCGTTTTTGCACACTCCTCCTGCACCCATCTCATTTGCTCACTCAACTGAGTACAGTGAGATCATATTTTGATTTCAGACACTCCTACCAGTCCCATCTCCTCTGGGGTGTACAGAGAGAGAGCACTTGGGAAGTACATTCCCCTATAGTATCTTAATCTGCTCTGTTTCCTTCCTCTCCAAAAAAAAAATAAATAAATAAAAATTTGCACTTCATCTGCTTTACCGTATTTGTGTTTCTTCCTACTTTATTATCTTATTTTGCTTTTGCCTCTTCTTAAAAGTACTCAATTGAATTTATTCTGCTGCATTTATTATTGCTTGCTAGTAGCCTGATTAAATTGTTACTGTTATTCTAAGGCCCTTGGTTTAAGCACTTAGGCCTCAAACCAGTTGTTTTACATTAAGAAGGTTTGTGGTCTGCACTCTTGTGGGAGGAGGAGCTAGCTTCTGCCCTTCTGAGCTGGGAATTTCTGGTTAAAGGCTTATTGCGCATGCTTACTTGAACTGTTTCTTTCTGAAATCGGTACGCCTTGTTTGCTATAGCATAGACTAGATTCAGGCCGGCTGGATCTAGCTTTTTTTGTATAACTTGTGCACTGATCCATGCCATCTTTTTTGGAGAAGGTTTCTCTGTACCCTATTGGCAGGACTGTGCAGTTAGATCTTGTCTGATTGAAGACTGCTGGAACAGGGCTCAGTTTTGAGCCTTTTAACTGGTTAATTGGGTAAAGTGTTATTTTGATTGTATCTGCTCTATTTTCTGAATAAAAAAACAAAAAAAAATACTTGTTTCCCACCTTTCTGAACTAGTATAGTCCAGTTTTCAGGTTATTGCTGAATCCAGGGCTGTGTTACAAGTTTCTGTGTTGACCATACCTTACTTGGATAGAAGGAAGTTTCTCTGTTCACCTGTGAAAGAGGGGAACTTTGAGCAGCCTATCTGTCCCTCACTTTCATGCTTGAATATTTCATAGCAGTGCATTAGCAAGGAGAGTCGAAGTGGGGGCTCATAAAACACAGCAAGGGAAATGCAGCACATGCAGAGTGCAAACAGAAAAAGTTATAAAATAACATACAATCCCCAGGGGATGTGAAACCCCCAACCACTGTATTGACACAGTAAGAATAATTGTATAAGTACACTATTAACCATCAAATGATTTCAGCTAACGGCAGTAGTTGTACTTTATTTCAAACTAGAGTGTGCAGCAATACTTAGCTTATTTCTGCAACTAATTAGCGAGTGCTAAAGATTTTTCTTAATGTTTGCCACAGGACATGGGGTGTCATTTCTATGTATTACTACTCTCCATTGATGTTGATCTCTGCTAAATGTAAGGCAATGTATTACCACGGAAATGCTTTTGAATTATATGCTCATTCTTGCCATTTCTGTGGTCTGTATGTCTATTTTTTGACCACAGTGTAGTTCTGAAATGGGGTATAGACAAACTGGGATGAAAAGGTGAAGGAAGCAAAGGGTATAACACAAGGTAAGCAAATATGGAACGATCAGGGCTGGGGTGAGACAAGAGTCCATATCTCCCAACTTCCTAGCTCATCGATAACATAAGAATCCAGACATATTATGTTAGAACCCCGTGTATGATGTACACACTAATTATAGGATTGTTTACTTAGAGGGGAATTAAGCACATGATAGCAGGAAAAGGAGAAATACAGATGAATGGAACTGAAACCTTGCCAATGTAGCTGATATGCTCTAAACCAGTGTATTAGCAAGACATGCTATAGAAGCACTGGTACAGAAGGTGACTGAAAAGAAGTTTTCAATGGAAAGGAGCACATGATAACAGTATATCACAGATATATGTACATGGGCTTGAAACAATGCCTTTGACAATGATATACTCTCTTGAGCAGTGTACTAGCAAGGCACGCCATAGAAGGACTCATAGAAAATGTGATTGGAAAACACATTTCAGAGAATAGAGCACACAAAAGCAGTACAGCAGAAATACATCTAAATTATTCAAACCCTTACCTTTTGCATGGCTATTCCCTAGACTAGGGCATTATCAAGTGAAGTCACAAAAGAACTTATACTGAAGAGGTCTGAAACCACACGTTTCAGGGAAATGTTAGAATGGTGTTGAACACTGAAACCTGAACAGTGGAAAACAACATACCAACCAAAAGGAATTAAAACCCATCTATCAGTTTATTGACAATATACACATCACTGCATGAGTAGTCTGAGCCATAGAAGTTGTCACATAAGCATGTCATGTTTACCTTATTTTATATTTGCTTGTTACATTATTAGTGCATGATGGTTACTGTTTTTTAAACCTCCATGGATTTGAAATCCTGCTTGCCTAATATTTTTAAGACAGTTGCATGAAAATACACACACTGTGTAAGACTGAAAAGCAACAGTGGTAACAATAGATATCAGTCAGGGGACCAACACCCACTCTCTACTGTATTGACAATGTACACATCAATGCCAACATTTACAGACGTAGTATGCTTACCCATATTCCATGTACTGTAATTACTAACTGCATGGTATGGTTTGTATGGTTTCTCAAAATGCTAAAACTTAGGCCTCAATTGATTTGAACCCGTCTGCCTAACTGATATTCTATAGCAGGGGATTAGCAAGTGAAGCCACAGAGACGTTTATGTTAAATTTGTAAGAAAACACACATTTCAAGGGAATATTAGAATACTGGAGAAAACTGAAAAATGAGCAGAGGTAAGTAGCTGGCAACAATCAGAGGGATCAAAACCTCTCCCTGGTTTATTCATAATGTAGACACTATCAATAACCTGTCACATACATGTACTATGTTTACTCTTAGTACAGATATGCAGTAGACGTACTTACTGGGAAGTATGGATTGTTTATCAGACTGCTACAAAGCAGATCTCAATGGATTTGAACCCATCTGCCTAACCAATATTATATAGACCAGTACATGTAATTTAGCAAGTGAAGTCACAGATAAACTTGTGTTAAGATTGTAAGAAGAGATGGGATTTAATGAAATGTTAGAATACTGTGGAAGACTGAAAAATGAATATTGCTAAGCAGCATAAAATAATTAGGGTATCAAAATCTTCCCCTAGTTTATTGACAATGTACACATTACTGAGAAACTGTTACATAAACATAGTAGGTGTACCTTATGTCACATTTGCACTATAATGGATTGCTGCACGACACAGATTGCTTAACAGACTGATACAAGGTAGACTTAATGGACTGAAACCCCTGTCTGATTAACTCATAATCTGCAGCCCAGTCCATTATCAAGAGAAGCCGTTGAAGAACTTATAGTGAAGGTGTCAGAAAACACATTTCAAGGAAATGTTAGAACACTGCGCAAGACTAAAAAAATAAACATTGATAAACAACATATAACAATCAGGAAATCAAAACCCTCCCCCTAATGTACTGACAATGCACATATCCCATTATGACTAGCGTGAGACATGGAAAGTGTAACATTTAAACGAGTAACTTCATCTTATGTCAATATTGTCTGGTGCAAATATGTTCACATCAAGTTTGCAACAGATGGCAAAGTGTTAGTGTGTTGGAAGGAATTTCCTCAGTTTTTTTCATAGGATGAGAAGTTCTTACATATGGACAGCAGAGTTGCTCCCTGCCAACTGTTGTGCAACATATACCACAGATAGATGATTGTTCTTACTTTATACATCCCTTTTGGCCATGTATGTGGTTTGATAATATTTTTCTGATACAAGTAAAGGTTATAATGGGTAAAAGACAGATGAAAAGAGCAGCAAGCACATGGGATGACAAAAGGTGAGGGGATAAGGACTGAGCGGGATAAAGGTGGGTGAAGAAGACATACATCAATTACTATGAACCTATGATTTTTACATTGATATCATACATAGCACTGCATTACCAATGGCAGTTACTGAAGCTGTGATATGTAACACATTTATGGAGTCAATATCAAACAGTTAACACAGCTATGCTCTTAAATGGATTTTAGTTATGTATGTGTTGTGTCTATTTTAGAACCAGTTATGAGGTTGGAAAGGGGAATATAGAACTGAGATTAAAAGAGGAAGGACACAGAAGGCAGCACACCCGGTGAGTTAATAGGAATATGTTGGATGGAGTTAGTTTAGGAGCACACCTCAGCAATGCTGGGTGACTCCATACTTACAGTTTGGTTCAACAGTGCCAAACCCTATGGATGAATGTACACATTGATAAAGCAGGGGTACGGAATACATGATGAGTAAACACAATGTTTTTAAAGCCATGCAGGTATAATCATCTACGTGTCACAAATAATCTCCAATGAGCATTAGCAGGGTAACAGAAAAAGACATGCGTTGGTAAAACATGTATCAAAGTAACAGAACATAGGATAGCAATGAAAGAGAAAAACACGTCCATATTTTAACCTATATGTGTCACCTGTGTCACTTATATCCCTTGAAACAGACCATTAGCCAGGTATGCCACCAAAGCACTTAGAGGAAAGGCATTCAAAATAGAAGATGAAATATTGCAGAGGAATGACATACAGTTGTATAATGAAAACATAATATTGTATAAAAGCATCCCTCCCACAGGGGACTAGAGCCCTCCATGCAGTGCAGTGAGAACAGAGTCATCACATCAGGAATATCTTAAGGCAGAGGCCTTCACAGGGACACTATTATGTTTATCATATTTCACTATTGCTTAGGGACATGCAACACCACACGGGTCATTTGTGTGACTGGTGGGAAGATCTTAGTGCATTAAATGGACAGCCTTTGCCATAGGATAGCAAATAACATTTCTCTGTGCTTATATATGAACAGTGATGTTGCTCTCTGCAAACTATAACACAATGTATGAGAACAGAAAGATGAATATGTAAGACATTTTGCAGCATGTGTGTAGTGTATATATCTCATTTTTGACCAGATTAAAGGTTGGAAATGGGAGTATATGCCAGAGATTAAAAGGAGAAGCAAACAGAGGGAAGAACACAAGGTGAGTAAATAAGGAATAAACAGGATGGCAGTGGGAATAGAGCCATATCTCTCAAATTCTTTATTCAATAATTCTGGTGAATAAAAATTATATTTTTAATACTTTACTGACTGAAATAATCAATGATTTGTCAGACAAATACACTTTCAATGTTGAAGCACAGTATCCAGTCATTGTGTACAGTAAAGGTTTGAGAAGTTGACAGGAATGTATGGGTCTACTTTTTGTGGGACCGAGTCAGGGAAGTCTGAGATGTGTATTGGAGGAGGGTAGGTTGCAAAGACAAACATGATTGACAGGGTGTAGGATAACATAATGAGGGAGAGGGAATACAATGTTGAAGGAGACATCAGACAAATAGAGGGAATAGAATGGTAAGGGGAGGACTAGATATCAGGCAGTGGTGGGCATAGACACAAAAGGGAAGAGTGCATTATGCTTGGGAACAGGAATGTGTGTTTGAAGATGTGGTCTCTGCCAGTTTTAGCACAGTGGGAGATTCTTCCCCCTAGGAACCATAACCATTGGGTCCTGCCTCAGGACCTGAAGACAGTGCTGGACAGGGAGTCAGCTCCATGAGTCAATGGCACATATTCTCTATATGGTCAATACAGGCATTAAACCTCGTCCAGTATCTCCCCCACAAGCTCTGCCAGTTTCTGACAAGTGACATAACTGATAACTCTACATGCATACTACATGTAGGTACCAGTGTACCAGCCTCAGGTTCAGGGCTACCTGATGCAGATGGTGCAGGTAGGGTAGGAGATGTGGAGGTGAATATGGTAAGCTTGGAACCAGATGTGGTGGGTGACCCTGGCAGTGGTGGTGGTGGTGGTGGCACTGCTGCTCCCACTTGTGGGGGATCAGTCCAGGTATCTGTGCTGCTGCACATAATAGTAACAGAAATGGAGAAACATTAATAAAAGGGAGAAAGGGTAGAGACATACAGGGTGGTGAAAACACAGCACAAGAATAATGAAACTGCATTCTTAATTATTATTTATTAGTAGGACCTATAGACTTATTTTTAACATGTTAACTATTTTATTTACAATTTTATTATTTTAACAGGTAAACCTGGGCCATGACAACATCCCATATTTAACCATTATTTTTAATTGCTACCTGCAAGTATGCAAACAGAATTTTTTTCACAATATAAGGTAAACTTACCCAGGTACTCTCTTAGGCACTCTGTTCTGTCCCTATGCATCTCCTTATTTATTTTAATCTCTACATGGGCTGAAGATAAGGGGAGATCAGAAAGGAAATGTTTATGATGCCTTGAATTGGCAGGGTGTATGGATAAGCAAATAATGTTATACTTGCAGTATATAAGTTGTGACTGTGCTCTAAACTTCAGTCTCCTGTCAGATAAGGAAGTCAGGCTTTCTGCGATTTAAGTCATTATATTGATGCACAGGATGCCAGTAAGAGAGGTGACAATGCTGGCCAACCGATTCAAGGCATCAGCCTTACACTCTGACCTAATATAGACCTCCTATAGGAGCCTCCACTTGTTCTGCTTCTGTAGGACAGGTATGGGATATATGATGGTTGTGTTTGACTGTATTTGTGTGTGGAAGAGCAACTGGGGGGGTGTTTGTGCTAACATGATGCAGCTGCAACTGTTAACTAACATAAGGAAGTGCTGATCTATGTTCATGGTTGTTAATGGCAATTCAGAGACATGCAGATTTGCTGATAATGAGGGCTATCCTTATTGAGATTAATGTGCCTCTGAATAAAATCTTCACATCGTGGAAACAGGGCCTTTTTACCACAGCCTTTAATGTAAGCAGTGGGATTCATTATGAATCCCCAAGTTCCTTATCTATAAAAGAATTTTACATTTTTAGTATTACCACTCTGAAGATGAAGAGTACATGGAATATATATTCCTCATAAAGACCTTGTTTTCCTGTTCTTTTCTAACAGTTTTACAAAAAATAACTAACGATTATTTTTTTAGTTAATTTAACTAATATTAATTTTTGACAAACTGTTAATTTAACAGTTTGGCATTTATTTAACTAATATATAATTACTTACATACACTAATCCAGCATAATTACAGCTGGCACCCAGAGTGACAGCGCTTCACATCAAACCATTAATATTAATGCTGTAAATGCAGCTCCGTGTTTTTAGATTTCCGCTTTTAGAAGTTATTTTTAAAACCTTATAATTTTCTAAAGGCTGCAAAATAAACTTTTCTTTTTACACAGAAAAGAGTTCAAATGCATAAAGGTGCGTGCAAACACTTTTGTGTGTGAAAAGAAAATTTCATATCGCGCCTTTAAATGTGACCTTTAATGTGTTTCACATAGAAATCTGCAGTGTATAGGGAGCTATTTTTTTAATGCTTGGTTTTCATAGGCCTCATTAAATACCTGCATACAGTTTTTTTCTTTCTTAACATTATGGAAAAAAAATGATTGCATTACAAAATGTCCTGTCAAATGAGCATACGACAGCATGCATCTCTCAGCACTGATTGTTTCTTAGTGCCCCATGTCTAATTCAAAGCATCTTTTGCAAGTTTTGCTTGGAAGTACAGTTAATAAATGAGCATTCTGACAATCAATGAGAGCATTTTCAGTGCCTTATTTCACAAACTGGTGTGAGACTGCTATGCTGAATAAAAAAGATAACATTACAAATCCTGGACTTGTGCACAGTGATTTTGTTCATTTATGTGCCGTCAACAAATAGAATTAAATTTATATTTATGCATTAATGTATTTGAAGACAGATTTTTTTTTCTTGCATTAAGACTTAAAAGTTCTTCCTGTATCAGCTCAGTGGCACAGAGATTATCTGTACATCAAGTGAACTGGGTGTAAACATTAGTCAAGGCATGAGAGGACTTGCCAGGGAGCAAAGTTCTGAATTATTAGGGCTGCTTTGCTGTCTTTGAAAAGGATGTGGGTTAGTCACTCTAATGCCAAATAATGTTACTTAGAGTGATACTGGTAATGCATGTTTTAAGACTCACCTCTGTATTCATATTCTAGCACCCCTCTGTAAATTTCAACATTTTTCATTTTGGTTACACTGTGCTACAAATCTTCCTCACCTCTTATTACTTTTTTATGTATAGACCCAAGAACTGTAAAAAGCATTCCAGATGTTGCCATACCTGTACCATGTACAGTGAAAGGAGGATTTCAGTGTCTTTGGAATCCATATGCCAGCCTATGCACCCACGCATTATAATGACTTTCTGAACTGCACATTTATATGGCAGTTCATGTGATAACAGAAGAGGCATACCCCTCAACTGTCCAGAATTTTGCAGCATATCCATATATTTGCCTAAGATGTTTGATATGCTTTTCATAAAATCTGTGATTTTCTGGCAAATCACTGAGAAGTAAAGTCATTAAATGTCATACATTTGAATTTCAGACTTTATATTCTTCAGAAAATGCATGTTGATGCAAAACCTGCTATTTTAACAAATTTCTAAGTTTATAAGAGCAATATTTAAAATCTGTCCCTAATTATGGGCCTTTGTCCCCCATTATTTTTACTTTGTCCAGATTTCTAGTGTTTAGAAGTTGAGAGGTATGATAAAGGGTGAGTATTAGTCATAAATCCTTTTCTTTCATGTCCTACGATAAAGCCCCCACTCTAAGACTCCGAGACCCTTGCTCTAGGCATGCAGCTTTGTTCATTTGTTCCTATTAAATGTCTGTTACGGCAACTCTCTATGGAGTCTGCTCCCATATGTGGATGCCTCACCATTTTTTGCTTCAACATGATTTTTACAACTAATTCAAGTGTGAAGACTGAGTGTAGTAATGAATGTAGTGTCACTCCTTTGTTCAATGACTTCTCTTCTGCCAGTTCCCTCCTTTACGACAGCCACGCTGTTTCTACTCAAATAAAGAGTTCAGCCAACATGTTGGACTGGGGTTTTACAGAGATTATGGTACAAAATAGTATTTTACAGAGACCAATGGCTATGCTGATGTGTGCTTTTTCATGGGTTCAGCCATTCAGGAAGATACCTGCATGGGACTTTGCACAGGCCATGGTACATGCTAGTGTTGGATTTTATACTGACTAGAGAATATGTTTACCTGAGATTGTACAGAAGCTAGGAAGCAAATATTTGGCGTTCGGTGTGCTTTCTTTATTTATCCTACATATTGCCCTTCTGTTTTTAACACTAATTTTATACCAACGTTGACATTCATGGATTTGGGCCAGTTTTCAGAAAATCCAGTTTGGCAAAGACAAAGCATATATCTAGGAAAATGATTAATTGCAATGCAATCCTCCCTGACTTCCCCAACAAACACCAAAGTGAAGACACTTTCTTACAGTTTCTGAGTAAATGAATTTTTGATAAACAGTTTAGCAGCTATTCTCATTTAGACTGCCTTTTTGTTTATTTGCCTCTATAGTGCAGTCCTTCCTAATTCTCAGTGTCTATTGCAACACCAGTATATTGCTAGAACTATAACTGATACCACAATTACTGAAATTATGACAACAATGTAGACAGAAGAGAAAACAGAACATTCAGGGGATGTTTAGGGAATAGTAAATGGATGAAAAATATGTGTAATCAATAACACGAGTGGAACTATCTATGAATATGACATTTTGGTGATGGTGTCTGTAGTCTCTCAGTTGTTTAAATATCTTAGTCACTGATGAATCTACCCAGAATATTTAAAGGTTTCCATAAAATCCATGCTTTTACTCCTCTCCAGCAAATATACATATTTAGCTGTGTTCCAGTCTATCCTAACATGATCTCTGATGCATTCCTCACACTGAAGAAATGTTTCTGTAAAGAACCTGAAGGGCCAAAAACATGAGCCTTGGTCAAACAACATTGTGAAAAAACTCCTCAAGTGGACTGCAGCAGCCTCTGACCATAGCAAGTAAAATGGGCATTACTCCCATTAAGAAATATCCTGACACATACAACTATGTCATAGAAAGAGGAAATGTAGGTTGTGGACCAAATTCTGTCATCCCAAAGAATGTATGCAAATATCAAAACCAACATGAAGAGCCAATAAGGAACAATGACTTGGCAGCTGCTGGTACACAGTCATCAACTACAGGACCCTTAAATGAAGATAGAGGTGCAATGTGTTACCACTCTCATAGTAATTAGATCAAGAATGATAAACACGTTTGAACCCTTCACTGTGCCAGAAAGTCTCCTGGTCTGTCTTGGAAGGGAAGAAATGTGCAGATTTGGATCATATCTAGAGCTGCTTCTGTGAAAGGAATGTAATGCACCAGAATCCAAAAGGATATTCCCTTATTGAGCATGTTTCCTGAAAAGACAACAAATAATACAAAGTCCAGGGTAGAGTTATAAACACAGATGCACATATATTCACTAGTCAGTAATTCAAGTAGTGGAACACAAGAAACTATGCTGGTACAGGGTCTCAGGGCCTCTGGTAATGCATCCAGTGTCTTAGTGATAAACAGGGTCTCAGGGCCTCTGGTAATGCATCCAGTGTCTTAGTGATAACCCGAGACTGGAAGGAAATGCTAAGCAGCAGCTCCTTTTACTGAAAATCCTGTCCATAAAGAGCAAAAGCAAAGGTGTCTCTGGGGATTATCCCAGATTCTAATGCAGCAACAATCATTTAATGTCTGTTGATGCCCTTCAAAAATCCTGTGAAAGCAGCAGCAGTACCAGGGTATGAAGGGTGCTTCAGGAACTTCTCACAACTGAAATAAATATTGAAAGTCAATCAAAATCTGTAATTGGACAAAGTCTCCAGCCTTTCAGTCTTCATGCAAACCCTCTTCTTTCATGTTCTGGCTGAACAGTTTGTATTGTGCTCTTGTCCACAAGTGAAAGTATTCATTAACTCTAGAAAAGCCTACCAATCTAATAAATTTGGAAGAAATGAGGAGGTCCAAGGGCATTGTCTATTTCTGAGCTTTCTGGAACCCACCTGGTGTGGGTAATAGTTTCCCAGGGTAGGCTAAATGAAAAAAGTGACTACCTGATAAGGAAGAAGACAAATCAGGACTGCTGATGGAGTTGACTATGAAGAAGACCCTTAAAGGACTTCATAGAAGGACCAGTGATGCAAATTTGACTAATGCTTAACAAGTTATTACTTATATTTGACCTCCTCCTTCTTTCTCGTAAATGTGGAAGTGTGCTAAGGAAAGACAGGAGGGATATGTGTACTTTCCATATCTGAAAGTGTCTTATCCATCTCTGGAGGGCCTCAAAAATCCTCTAGGCCTAAGAAAACTCACTAAAAAAGAAGCTGACATTGAAAGGGGCACCTTTACAATCTGACAAAGGTGTTCATGAAATGAAGACAGCCTGGACATATATTGCTCTATGAATTTAGATGTAAGTGGATTCGGTCATAGCCACTGTTTCTGCAGTACTGACTATGCATTGAGCTTCCTAACCTCTCTCTTCAAAACAGCACATTCGTGGCTTTATCTCTGCAGTCCCTCATATCTAAGGCTGGAACGATATGTAGCTTTTCTATGGCTTCCTACACCATACAAGTCTGAAAATAAGACATACATTTAATAGCCCAAGGACCCAAGATGACAGAAGTACAGATTCTTCTAAAAACCCATCTACACCCCAGAGTCTGTTCATAAACAAATTACTCAGGCTTCTGGGATTCTTTTTCCCCACTCATGTGCCACACCACTATGCCTGCAACCATCAAGCTTCCTCCTATCTGTCATGCCCATTTGTTCACCACTGTTGGTAATCCTCTGTGATGGAGGGAGTTGGCTAGGTGGGGAGGCTATCATACAGGTTCAGTGGTGATTTTTGCCATCACATTGAGTTGAAACCCTCCCTCAGGTAAGGAAGGGACAGCAGATGACGTACATCAAAATTGGGACCAAAATGCCTTGTATGATGCAAATCTATACTGTTATGCACTTGGGAGGACAGCTACTATTGATGTGCCTTGGTAGCTGAATGCCCGCCCCCAGGAGCACATCCTATAGTGTCACATTGCCTCTGAGGGACTTTGGCACTGGATAGCCCTGGACCACACTTTTCCCCTCTTCTTCTCTCCTCCTAGTATGGGCATTCTACCTTGCCAGTCCCATTAAGCACCTGAGCTGCAAAGTGCTCTATAGGTAGGGTTTTATTGTACTATTCCACTGGACCTGGCACAAGGCTTCTGAACCTTTGACGTGTACATGAAAAAACACCCTTTTTTTTAAGTAAACTCCACTTTTTATTTCTTACATTACATTATTACATCATCACATTTCACATAATGACCTCCCTCTGGATATAATCACTATAACATTAATCTTGAAACCTGATCAAAATGTCATGACTGACCTAGGTACTCTCATGAGAGAATCTGCATTATATTTAAGCCTCTTCTTGAAGGCTGGGAAGTGCCATGCATTAAATATAACATTTGTCATGTAAAAATCCATTATTATTCTTAAGTCAAAATGACTTTCAGTTACTCCTCATTAAGAGTTAAATACATTCCCTTAATATACTACAAATTTTTATTTATTTATTTTATTTTATTTTACATTTGTTAACCGGGGGTGTCTAACTGAGCCGAAGAGGCCCTTTTTCATCAGAGGCCCGGGGAGAAAAGCTGCACATAGAAAAATTACAGATACATTTAGACATGATCAATATACACACAAATTACAAAAGACATGTTTTTACAGTGGTATGCAGCACATCAACAGTTACAGTGGAGAGAACAAACAAAAAAATATTTAAAAAATAAAGGTACTTAATAGATTTGTGGTGTACAGCTGAACTTTGGAACATAGGTAGAATACATACATAGTACACAGGTACAGTACATACATTGTAGATTAGCCAGTGTTTGTGAGAATAGTTTTCAATCTTAATCAAGTACTCTAGGTTTAGTATGTGTACCTTATCTGCTTTCACTAGCCTGGGGAGCGGTCATGGCACTGCCAACTTTGCTTGAGATATTAAGAAAATTCTTTCCTCTAAAATGTTTAACCATTCCTCTGATAGGTTTATAATTGTATACTAGGCTAATCACCACTGAGTCCTTTATAAGCTAGCCAAGCATCCCAATTTTATCTCATGTGTATGTGCCTTAGAGGTTATTTTAAGGGGTAAATGTAAGCTAGACCCAAGATGTAGTTCTGATTTCCCATCCAGTGATCTAGGTTTCTTTTCAATAGGGTTAGGGAACAGCACATCTTCAGTCCCAGGTATTGCAGTTTACTATTTAACTCTATTATCTTTACACCTCCATGTAGAAACTGCAATAATCTATAAATATTTTCCACAGCTGTTTTTTCATCAAAAGTCTTTTCTCCCAGAGTCTTGACATTCCTATTACAACAAATATACCAAATCAACTACCTGGATTTGTCTAATATTTGTTAAATACTACAGCATACCTTGGCAATATAACAGGTGCTTTCTTTCACCCATTCTATTAATACCCTACCAGCTTACAGGCAATGCAATGCCCTGTTTGTTAGTCCAAGATATCTAAATACTGAAAATCCTCACCTTAATTCCCTCCATCTTCCCCTACAGAATATCTCAAATTATCAGAGACCTGCTATCAAATACAATGTCCCTTTTCATAAACAATTCCAAGCACCAAGATTTCTAACAAAGAAAATGAAAGGCCATAACTCCTTCAAACATGTCAATAGATTAGCATGACTTGCCTTATACTAAAGTAGCCTATCGGCTGCTTTAATGTGACTTATGGCTTGCTTTTGTAGCCATGCAAGACCCACTCCTATTTGACCTCCTACCTCACCAAACCAATGTCTCTATAATCACCCACACTGGGGACCTGATCTACACCAATAAATAGATAAGACTTGCTGGGGGAGATTTTCTTTAATTCAGTGCATTCCTATCCTATAGAATAAGTCACCATGACTGGTTAAAGTACATTATACTTTGGCCACCTTTAAAGCCAGTCTCAATTAAATGGGTAGACATATTTATACCAGAGATATCATGTATGGCTATGCTCAATCACTGAGGTCAGTACTATTAGGGGGCTTGAAAAGTGTCACAAGAGCATTCATTCCCTCATTTCCTTTGTGAACCAGTTAAATGGACTGGTCCTAAACATTGGACCACTTTCAGCCTTGACTTGAGATAAATGGAAACAAACATACAGCAGCATATACACGAACAAAAACAAATTATATAAATGCAAAGTAGTAGACAAGATACATGCATAGTTATTAGCTCAGCATTTCTTTTACACTAAACAAGCATAACTTGTCTAATAGATTTGAACAAGAAATACATTCACTGAGAATAAAAGTATATCATCAGTTGTGAAATGAGTTCCTGAATCATGAATGAATGATAAAGCCACTACAGGTTTTGTAAGGGTTTATTCATATAGTTTACAATATTTGAAGATGTGCCTTAACCAGGGTCCACATTATAGCTACACTTGTACCTGTATATAAGGCGAGATCTTAGCAGCTGGAAAAATACTGGAAGACTGTCGCTATTTTTCACATTTTGTGGCAGAGCATGCACATGCTATGTCCTGGTCCCCTTCAATAAATGTACAACACTGAATGACATTTGGAAACCTTTATTAAACTTCCATAAACATAACTTTATTGAACAATATTTGAATTTACTGATCACAGCATGGACATCCATATAACTATTTATTAGGGTAGTGTAACTTCGTTCACACTAACCAAATAAGCAGCATTCTCACCTCCATTCGCTTACTTTTGCTTATCAAGCAGTATCCTCACCTCCGGTCACTTACTTTTATTTATTAAGCAGTGTCCCATTGCTTGCTTTCATTTCCCAACTCATTGAATTAAATATCTAACACTAGAGGGGGGAACAGAAGAGGGACAGGCCTGCCTTTCTTCTCCACCAACCAACCTGACACAGGCTGTTCCCCCTCATTCACTAAAAAAACAAACAAACAAAAAAATTCAGCAAGTCCTTCAAAACTAACCTAAGTGTAAATTAAAGAGGTCCAAACCAAAATCAATCAGGTGTACTCTATCCTCTCTGAACCAAACTGGACCCCTCTCTTTGACATCCCAATGCCCTAGCCTATAAATGCCTCAATGGCCATTGTCTGTCATTCCTCACAGTATCAGCCCTACACCAACACTTCAACATATGCACCGCAGTCCGAGATTTAGTAAAGTCATGTAACCCTGCCATCCATGCCATTGTGCTAATCCCAGCTAAGTCCACCCTGACCGGCTGAACTGTCTTACCTTGTTTTCAAACGTGATCCAAATATTTCAACAATACTCCTTCCCACCAAATTCCTTCCTTTACAAAATCATGCAATGCCCTACCATATGCCTTCCTTTTAAAAGCTTCCCAGGATTTCTGTACCAAGCATCTGATCATTCCAAGGCAACCTGCCATTCATCTTGCAATACCAGCACTTGTACCACTACCATACTGACAGAATGAAAATTAACACTTTCCCCAACGTCTCCTGCTAGAACTTCAACACAAGCCAAATTGGAGCTAACTCCAAACAGTCAACATCCCTTCTCCAATCATCCTTCTATCCCACCAGGCAATGAGCCACACCCCCCCTTCCACAAAATAAGCCCTCCCATCCCAATACTTCCTGCTGCATCTATAAACAATTGCAAATCCCCTTGAACAACCCAATCTGCCTAACAAAAGCCATACCATTAATCTGCTCCAAAAAGACAACCACAATGCTTAATCAGCCCACACCAACGTATTAATCCTCACCCCTAACCCACAAAAGGAATGACCTGGGTGAATTATCCCTTAATCCGCACCTTGTCCTTGGATTTCCTCACCAAATCTTTCTTTCAAATATGTTACCTTCCCATCTGGTAAAGAAAACAAGCCATGGCCTTCTTCCACTAGCAATCCCAGAAAACAATGCTTTGCTTGACCCTTCTACCTACTGCCTAGCAAACAGAGCACCCAGTTCCTCACACATTCCCAAAAACACACTCATACCTTCCACTGCTACATCAAACCCTTTACCTATTCTTAAGAAGTCATCAAGATAATGCACACTGCTGCAGAATCCAATGGAAAGCAGTGCTAAACCTCTCAAAGTGCCACCAAGCATCCCATCAACATACCTTAATCAAAGTAAAATTGAAACCTAACCACCCTATGGATTCAATATCTACCTTCACCAACCATGGGTCCATAAGCTCCCAAATGACCTGCAGTGCATCATCCAGGGACGTATGACTGACTTTTGCTTCATCTGCCAAAATAAAATCATACACATAATTTCTTTCGGGATAAGATCAGTGGTGAATCAGATGAAATTCCCTGACAACTTCTTAGGAACCAATGCCAATGGAGAAACCTTGATGCTATTAAAGGGAGGAATACCAATCGGACCCAATAACGTACCTACCCACCATTCCTTCTCCACCAAGCTTTCCAAATCTCTTTCTTCATCTGCAAGAGAACGCAGATTTCTACAAACTGAGCCCTACCCTCCACCCCTGATTTAATAGAAAATCCCAAAGAAACCCCACCTATTAATTTGACCCCACCATGCAATCTCACTAGATAACTGCTATACCCAAGCATGGCGATCAAATTCTCAGCTCAAGAAATCTGGACAAAGCCAAAATGATGGAGGGACAAAGGACCAAAATTAGGGACTAATTTGGTATTGCTCTTATAAACGTAGAAAGGTGCTAGCATAAGAGACTTTATATTATCCCACTTTTCTGAAGGATGTGTAATCTGAACTAAGCTCTGTAGTATCATTTAGAGATCCCAGTCTTCAGAGACTGACCAAAAACAAACAAATTTCATGAAGATCAGTCCAAAATTATGTGCCAAAATCTGGACATTCTGCAAAAATATGTACAGTTGAGAGGCATACCTCTCAACCTCTTAGAGCAAGAAATCTGGACCAAGCACTAAATAATGGGGACACAGTGGTCCAAAAATAGGGACATTTTTTTATATTGTTCTTACAAACTTAGAAATTTGATAGAATAACACTTTTTATAATAACATGGATTTTCTGAAGGGTATGAACTTTGAAACTCAAATATCTATCATTATTTTCTGACTTCAGTCCTCAATGATTTCCCAGTATTTTTTTCAGAAAACCAAAATGTTATGAGAAACAGACCAAAAATATGAGACAAAATTCTGGACAGTTGAAAGGTATGTTGAGAGGTACGGACTCCAGCAGCACCACCGATTCAACAGTTAAGCGGCTCCAGCTGCAACAACACAGGTGCAGCAATGAACAATTACTAGAAACTGCTGCTCCCACAAACTGGATACCACCAATGAAAACCTAAAGTAGGGACAAATGTTATTGCACTGAAAATTTAGAATGATGCTAGAAAGAAGTATTATGTTAGCAAGTTCCCTCTGAAGGATATATAATCTGAAACTCAGTTGTATGCCACCATTTAAGGACTTCATTGACCTGACAGAAAACCACACCCACAGTGACCACAGCATCTGTGATCATAAGCAGCCCCATGAGAAAATCACTCAACTGCACCATGCCAATCAATCTTTATCTCTAACACAAGGAAAACATTATTGACCCTTCTTCCATATCTCTATGCAAAAGACTGTACAAATCAAAAATCTAATTGAAGGGACACAACCTACATTAAGACAGAGTCAGGAAAATGCTATAACATACTATAAATAATATCTGTTTTCAATAATCTAACCTGTTAAAATAAATTTCAAACTATAAATGCAGGTATTGATCACACAAAGATTGCAATGGCTATACAATGCTCTCCAATTATCATGAATCTCAGTCAGATCCACTGGCTGACTATAGCCCATGAGCCTGTGGGATAGAGGTACCCAAACAATACAGCATGATGGATATACTAACAACAATTATAACAAAAACAATAATAAATGTACTTTTCTGCCTAGCTAGGTATCTGCTTTGCCAGCGCTCTGAAGAGGTGAAATGTCTTTGAACTGACAGCCATAACTGCAAACATCAATCACACACCTCACCCTGGAACTAAACAGCTCATATAAATAGACAATTCTCTAAACATAGTCTAGGAGTGGCAGCCTATCCAAATCCAGTGGGATGCCTCTGTCCAAATGTGGACCCACCACTCTACCCGGTCACATATGTCCGTTCCGATTCCAACTGTAATCATGCTTCATCTAGCTACATGGGAAAACACATTCAAATACAACTCAGATTGAATGAAAAATATTTTTGTGGTCAAACAGGAATTTCTTTCCTTCAAAACCTAGTTGACTCCAACTACCTCTCCCAACATGAGTGAAGACCCATCGAGAAACCCAAAAATTGAGAAAATAAAACCTATGCATTGAAAAAGAAACTGGAACACACTGAATAACAGGTCAAAGGATGAGGCAAAAATCTGGACATTCTGCAAAAGGTTGTACCATTAAGATTTATTTCTCAGTTTGATTCAGAACCAGAATTTCAGCTTTAAAACACTCAAACAGTTTCAGGATATAATAACATAGCACCCTAATCTCAAAATTAATGTCAGCACTACACGCAATGTTACATATTTATTAATAGTAGAGCAGTAAGAATCACCCATTTTCAATTTAATATTCAGGAAGGCAAATAAATGCAATGACTTAACATGGCCGTTGAATATACTTGTCTTAAAGGTGCAGCTTCAGCTGAGGAAAATACATAAAAAAAAGCCATGGCAGCCTACCACCACCAACAACCAATTCTGAACCCAGTCGAGAGCATAAAAAAACTGTCACAAAACAGTCACGGAGCTTCTCATCCAAAAAAATACCTAAAGGTCTTACCAACGATAACTGCCACTCTTAACGACAAGTTAATCCTTGCTGGACCTAAAGACCTTGCACAATTGTCTAAGGTGGTGCCATTTCTCCTCTTTTGTGCATCTTTTTTTTTTCTTTTTTTATAGAACCTAGCCGATACACTTTTTTATAGAACCTAGGCAAAACAACAGCAGTCCATCATCTATCTCCTACCTGTGCTAAAAGCTGTCACCCCCCACAGCCATAACACAGTCCTGAAAGCCTAGTGCCGAGGAAGAAAGAAAGAGAAAAAAAACAGACCCAACCAAGCATACTCAAAGCGCTTGACACCCAGCATTACTCACCTCCTCCATATACCCAACTATTAACGCAAGGCCTACCTGACCACAACAGTACCTACAGTTCATCTCGGACCCTGCTACTGCTACACCAGATCAGAGGCCATTATTTAGCTGTGATCAAACAGCAGCAGAGGAAAGTCACTTATCTATGGATGACCTATGTAACCATCAATTACAGTTTTCCGTTTGCATAAACCTCAGATGTTTGTGCTAAAAATAATTAAACAATAAATAAATAACAGTAACAGTCACAGTAATATATTTCAAGTTTAACAGAAATGCATAGTATATTAGTCTATCTTACTTTACACAAATATACAGTGGTGTTATGAATCAGATTGTTTAAACTTAAGGAAATAACAAGAATTTGAGTTACTTTCATTCAAACAACCCTCACCCCTACCTGTTATAACAATTATAATCACTTGTTTTCATTTCATATGACTGATTGTGATAGAACTGGTTGGCCATGTGATATATTTTAGCTTTGATCTCCACAAGCAGTTGCTACAAATTTAAAATATTACAAGCTGCTTCACATAAATCACATTAATCCTGCAAAGCTAGATCAACTAGTCATTTTCATCCACAAACAGACCCACTAATTATATCAGGTGTGTGTCTCTCAGATGTCCAGTTCTTATAAAAAACAAGTCATTTACTACTATCAATACCTCAAAGGTATATCAGCTAAGGCAGTTGATCACTTGTAATACAGATTGGGTGATGTACATGGCCATCTGCCAGTGTCGGGCCTTTTATGTGGGGCAAACATCCAGACTTTTCAGACAATAGATTGTCCTTCATCTAAGTGATATTCAATGTCAACGTCGCAAGAGAGCTTTTTACAAACATAAGGGTGAACACCCGCCTGTACATTATGTTTTTGTGGGGATAGATTTGGTTACTGGGTCACAGCTGTCACTTTCTTCTAAACATAAGATGCTTGATAAAAAAGAAAAAATGTGGATAGTGCAGAGTTTGTTACATCAAGACCACCACTTTGGATTGTAGAGTTTGTTGCTGCCAGACTAGTATTTTGGATTACTGCAGAGTTTGTTACAGCCAGACTGCTAGGCCTGCTGAGTTTGTTACAGTCAGATTATCAGGTCTGCAGCATTTGTTACAGCCTGCTGAGTTTGTTATGGAATAAAAACCACTATTTGGGATTATCTGAGCGTCACTTGTTCTTTAATTGCTGTGGATACCCTCTTGTGGGGCCTGTTTATATTATGAAAATGACCTATAATGTGAGTGCTGGATTCATTTGTCTGTGACTGACTGTTTTTTATATTATACTGAAATAACAAATTTCACTATCTCGAGACGAGAATGTCAAAACTGTAGTTTTTTGAAACTGCATATTAATGAATCTTACATTTCCGAAGTTGGAGTAGTTGTGGAGCAGTCTTTTGTGTGTGGTGTGCTGTCACTTTAAGGTATAGTGTGTTCTGGGATTTAAATATGGCGGTCGAAGTGTGGTTATGTAATGAGATGCAGGTAAGTTTGTAGTATGTTAGGGTTTTGGGTATGAATGAGTTGTTTTTGTATTTTTTGGGAAGTGGTAGGTGATTGTGTGTGGAAGTTTTGAATGTAGTGATTTTTGTATATGTGTAGTGTGTGTGTTTCTCACGGGTATACATTTGGCAGTGTGGAATGGAAATGTAAGTCACGTAGCAATGGGTTTGTTGTATTATTTGTGGTAGTGCAACCTCGGAGTTGGTATATTTAAGTAGGGGGTGTGGGGGTGCAGGGGGGATTGCCCCCTGCTTATACTTAGATTACTTGGTTTTGTTAGAGTGTGCATGTTGTTTTAGTTTGTTATGGTGTAGGGAGGAAGGCTGTGTTTTTATTTGTGTGGTGGAAGGTTTATTAAAAAACAGAGCATCACATACTGCAAATTCGGTATTATGAACTTTCAATATAGTGATGTTAGTTTTTTAATTTTTCATTGTAGTGGCCTTTAGACATTTTCATCTCGAGATACTGAAATTCAGTTTTTCAGTATTTTGAGATTTAAAAGTGGACCCATATATCTGTACACACACACACACACACACACACACACACACACACACACACACACACACACACACACACACACACACACACACAAAGTACCATGTAGATATTTTTAACATCATTCTACCCACATTATTAAAATTTATATGCATGCCATCTACATCAGCAGTTTATGTAATTGCTGTCTGTAGCATCACTAAACCTAAAAAAAGACATTGTCAGCTAAGGCAAAGTTAAAACAAAAAACTTCACATACTATATCTAATACTAGATCTAAACAAACACCTCCAAACACAAATCTACACAAAACAGAATTTAAAATTAAATTAAAAATCACTTATGTTAGTTTCCTTGCAATAAAACTGTTAATAAATCAAAATGAATACAAGATAACAATAAAAATGCTTACACCAACAACTAACCTAACCTGCGCTGCAAACACCATACTCAGCTAAGCCTAAGTGTTCAAGATAATTCACATATATTTAAATTCAATAAAACTTCAGGTATTACATAAAAATGCAGATGCACCCTTCAAAATAGTAGCACCCATCTAAAATCAGCCTCTAGAAATGAAATACAACAAGGTTAAAACAAAAATGATATGAAAAAAGCAACTCTTTAAATAAAGACGTCATTAACTGCAAATTTGGGATGAAGCTAACTACAAATCCTTACTACACTATACGAAAACAAAGAGAACCAGCTAAAACACTAAAGATAAAAAATGCCTCATAACACTACTTTAAAATCACCCTCAAGAAAGCCCTATTGATAAAATGCCATGGAAACTACACAAAGCCCTACTCAGCAGGCAACTTACTCAGTTATCACATCTTACTGAAATTAATAGGTTTAATTACTCAATCCAAAATTGAATTGATGGAATACATAGGGGTTTTGTTTGTGGCATTCCTTAAATTATACAGTATAAACTATTTCATTTAGTATACAGACTCTCACATTCATTCTTTCTATACATGCATACTTACGTCAATACATACACATTCATACATAAAAATAGGTTTCATAACTATCAAAAAAGACAACCACTGAAACAGGAAAGATGAATGTATTTGTTTCAAAAAACAACCATCTGAAAATCAAAAATAGTGAAAACAGAAAAGGATCAGAAAAGGAAAACACTTTCCTTTCGCAATCCCCTAACAAAAACCTTATCACTACATTCAGATCAAATTTGTCTGAAGAGTGGTAGCGTTATGGAAAGGGCATTTTAAAGGTAAAGTGTAAGGTTGGGGATAAGTGCAGGGGCTGGGCTAAGGTTAGCAAACATTAGTATTAAAATATGAAAAACACTAAATACAGCTCCTTACTTAACCCTTCTTTCAACGCTAACCCTGGATTATTCACTGTCAACCAATCACAAATACCAACAAACATGCACTCCACTAAAACTATCCCCATCTCTAACTTTTACTCTAACCCCAAATCAACAAACAATTGCACACACACTCCTGTCCTCCAATGGGGAAAGTTTTAATATGTCCAAAACTTTCAGCATTGAACCCATAAGACACCTACCTGACAATAGTAAAATAAAACTCCACTCAACCAATCCACATTTGATGAAATTACCACACACCAAATGGATAAATACACACATAGTAAAATCCTGCTGTGCTCTAAAAATACCCATTTATTAACCAGGTAGGCCCAGATGGGGCACTGTTCCTGTTCAGGGGTAGCCTGAAAGTAATGTCTAGCCTAGTGACTTATTCAAGGTCACAGAGTAAGCTAATGAGAGATCTAGAATCAAAACATGCAACTGTCTGCACCAACTGCCATTCTTTTTGCTAATACTCTTATCTTTAAGATAAGAAAGTTATTAAATGTGAATCAATGTCTAGATCAGTATTACCATAAAACAAAACTATAACAACTAAGTGTCTCATACTTCCTGAGTAACCATTGCCCTGATATGTAGAAATAAAATGCTATTCATGCCATTTTAACTATGTCTACTGCATCATATTTAAGTTTGTAAGTAGCCCTGCTACTTTTGTCTAAAGACTCAAAATGTATTTTTCATTATTTTCTCTAGCTTTCTGTAACTAGGTTAACTTTTCTCCCTTTTTCCTTAATTAATAAATTAATGAATCAAATAATTAGTCTGATTTTATTCATATGTCCAACAAAAGGATTTAAGAATCACTAATAACACATCATTACATTTACGCACGAAAATTTTTGAGCATGGACCCTGTGTTTGCAGTTTAATCATATCTACTCTCCTGTAATTTCAGAAAAAAAGAAATTTGTGTGTAAAAATCCCCATATACGCATGTGTTAATAATACTCTCCATAGAGCTGCAATATAAAGATTACCATTAATTTGAAGTAATTGCCAATTATTGTTGGTTAACACCCTCTACATGAATAAAGGTTTCAATATATTTACTCATAATCTGAACAGTGATGAAATCCTTTTGCAAAAATCATATTTCTTTTTCTTTTTCAAAAACTGGAATTAGAATGAAAACATTTTCTGTGGTTTCCTATTACAAAATAAGTACATTTACTATACACTAAAAATACCTAATTTCTTATGTGTCAGATTAACAGTTACTACTTAGCCAGGAACTAAAACTTGAATCTTCTGCATTACATAATTTGAATGTCTTACTTAGTTTTCACTGTAAACACAAACTACGTAGTCTTAAATATTTCAACCACAAAATAGGTTACCCAGGCTTATCTGCTAAGATCTAAACCCTAATAGATAACAAAAAATATTTTTTTCTTCTTATAACCCTCTGTTTTCCTCAGTTACTACTTATTACTTTATTTGTTCAGCTTTGGCAATAATTTGGAACAGTGATGACTTTCCAAGTCCTTTGTCTGTAACATATCAAACCATGACCATTTTTCACTCCACTCAGAGGTAAATGAAGCTTGTTTTATATTTTGTATGTAATTACTTTTTACATATCTTTAGAGATATGGCCATCTTGTCTTTACCTCTACACTCCGTGAAAGCAGATTGGAAGACAACTGTATCCAATTTCACACATCCATATGCAAACAAACATGGGTCTTGTGTAATATTGATTAATTAAATCTACTGCTGCTTTCAGTTTACCTGGGATATTCCTTTTATGATGATAAGAAAACATGAGAATTCAATCAAAACAGCTTTTGCAAAGGAAAATCATTTGAACCAGAGACTTTACACTTGCTTATTTTCTTCTCCTTTGGTTTGATAAAAATGTGTAATGCAACTAATGTCAGATTTTCTTGGAATATTACATTATCTCCAGTAAATGAATTTTGTTCTTTTAAACTGTTTGCACTTGTGAACATGTGCTGGCAAAGAATCAAACTGTCAGTTTAGAATTTATAAATAATTTAATCTACCTAACAACACATATGTAATTTGTTATATTTGAATAAGTGTGTTATTAAACTGTCCCTGCAGAATGAATAGAACCTGCTTGGGGGGGAGGGTCATTTGTTAATTTTTCACATTTACTTTTTACAAAAGCAAATCTTAACATAATACTTTTTAATTAAAAGTCTTATCCTGTGTTAAACAGTGCAAACATTTCTCTTTCTCACTGCCTGCTGAACAAGCAGCAATTAATGTATCTGTCAGGAGCATCTGAATTTATGACATGTAGACTAGAAATAAGTGGAATGCTTTCTGTGCTTATAGTCTTTGGAAAAATCCACAGAGAAAAAAATAAAGTAGCTTTTCTTTCCTTTTTAACTGCCCAGTACACATCTTTTTATTTTAGACTTTTAACCATTTCTTGGCAGATCACAATATATTAGTTCATCTTTGCACTGAAGAAGTGTTAAACTTTGAAGCACAGTCTATTTTGCCTTATCAATGTCTGTCCATATGACAGTTTAAAATTATTTTGTGCATTTCTTTTTTGTATATTCCAGCCATGTGCATAGTAGTGATTATTTCACTGGCTGTTGTATAAGACAATGCAGCTGCCATTAATGCTTTCTAAACCTGAAAAGCATTAATTTATTACCTTTTAGCCCAAGGGAAATGTCTTTCAAAAACATGCACAGTTCATTACTGGCATGCAGTTTAAAAAAGTAAAATGTGTTTAAAGTCTGTGCATCAGTATTGAAGACTTCAGTGTTGTTTATTGCTCATTATGCAAATTTCATGAAGAATAGTCCAGCTGTCTTAACTCCTTATCTTTGGACCATTTCAATTGGAATTTTCAAAGGACAATTCTGCATGCTAATTTTAGTAGTGTAAACCTTGTGGGTTTAAGAAAATTTAGGAGCTTTGATGATCCAAAAATGTAGAAAAACTGTGGATGTTGAGCTAATATAGATAACTTTTTGACATGTCAAAGGTGTGGTTAAAAAATATCTTCACAGCATGCCATGTTCATGATCCATATGTTTTTGTCACACTCTTTGTCTTATCAAATTATGTGGAAAAGATATTTTTCTCTAGAAAAAGAACATCTTCCACCTAACAGATACACTTATCAGACATATTCTACAACTGCGATGATTTAGGCATAGCACTATGAATATTACCCTCAAATTTAGCCTTGCTCCAACTAGATTTACTGATGTTCCTTTAAGTCAGACTGGTTTATGGGTGCAGACCTTATTACATAAATAAACTAAGCCTTTACAAATATTCCATATCTGTAACAATATAAAGTCAAGTTATTGTGAAAAATAAAGTGCTCTTCCTTCTGCTATGATTTTTAAAGGCCAATGTTATGATTTTTATTGTTGAGAGGTTGAGAGGTATGCTAATTAGTGGAAGGCCTTCTAATAGCCTCAGTCACAGACAATCCCTACAGGGCTGGAATTTCAGAGAATTTAACCAAGCAAACATGCCCTAAGGGTGGAGGCAACCATTACTGCACAGTTACCACATGTGAGGAAAGGACAAGTCTGGTCTGTAATGTGATAGATGTTTATACATGCTGGTAACTGAACACCTGAAGTAATAGCTTCCTCGAACATATAGGGACACCAAAGATAAGTTTTTTATCTCTCTTGTCTGAAGTTTGATAGTTGTTGCAGAATCAGAGCAAAGGTTGGAAAAATATACATGGATATTTCCTACAACTAAGGAAAGTACATCCACTACCAACCTGCTTTTGCACTGTTTTATCAAGAAGAACAGTTAGAAGACCACATTATCTTCATATTATCCTGTGCAATAAAAGGGGTCAATCACTGTGTTACACCAGTCATGGAAGATATTCATCAAGTAGGCTTCCCTTATTCTTAATTCCAGGGAAAAAAGACAGCCACTACTGCCGAATGAATCCACTAGTATACCTTGTTTTGGATGTGAATGACTGCTGGACTCCTATTCCATACAATGGTCCACCAACAGATTCACATTGTCTCTCTGCACATGGATAAAAGTGCACCTTATTATGCTTGTTCATGCCAAATTTGATTGTCTAATTTGAAGAAAAGGGGCTTGGCTTCAAGGAGGTTGAGGTATAACCTCCTCTCCTAAGAGCTGCTCTTGCCTTGTAGCAGAGAGAACTCCCAACTAGACTTTCAAGCTCACTAAAAGAAAGAAAATAAATTTTTAAACTACAGTGAGGTCACTATTAGGAAGGACAGTCTTGCACGGTGAATAGTGAAAGTAGTCCATAACACCTGAGCCCAGTGAAAGAGTTGTGATACCAGAATAATATTCCACAAGGATATAATGGCTGATCAGCCACACTGGCACCCCAGACAGTCCCACTGAAGCAGCCTCATCCAAATATGAGTTAAATGGCTAGTGAAGATAGTGGTGGCCCAAAATATCCAGAAAGATTCAAAACCTCAACCCACTTCTGATTTCATTTTTAGGATACAAAATCAATTAATTTTTCTCCTTCCCATGGGCAGAAAAAACAGCAATTCAGTATCCCCATCTTGCCCCTAGAGAACAGTTCCTCTATGGGAACCAAGGCTCTTCCTGGGTTTCACTAATCTTCACAGAACCTTCAACCATGGAAGATCTTGGGAAAGGGACACTCCCATAAAGGTCATGGAGATTGGTCACCAGATGTCAGACATTCAAGTTAAGTCATTAATGACAATAATAATTATGCTGTGGTGTTAATCATATCTGCACCACTGCTTGTGTGGCCTGCCTTGTCACATTCAAGATGACAACACACACAGCAAAGCAAAAGCACAGTGCAGGGACTACTTTATCTTAATTACTGCACAGAATCTGCAGTATTCAGTGCTGTATTTAATGTGATGAAGTGACTTGTGTGGAGAAATGCAAAAAGCTGTTTCTCTTTTCCAATTGAAAACATTTTCTCATGTTTAAATTTTCATTCTGACTCTCAGATGTAGGTAATTGCAATACAGCCCATCACCAGAGAGGAGTGTGACAATTAACTGACTGTCAGTAAACATTAACAAGTTAAGTGAAAAGTAATCTACCCTTTGACCACAAGAACTCAGCGACTGTGAGAGAAGCCTGAGGAGCATCAAGCACAACTGGCTAGTATCCTGAACTGAATGCAGTGCTGACCCCCTAGAAAACATAGGGATCTCCTGAGAGAGACTCACTGACACTTATGCCAATCATCATCCATTATCAAGACCATTTGACAAAGCAAGGGAAAATGACCTCTTCGAAGGCCAACATCCAGAATATGGAGCATTCAATGTGCCTTAAATCAACAAAGCCCAGAAATTAATGGAGCCTGCCATGTCCTTTGGAACAAGGAAGAGGAGGGAACAAAATCTGCTTCCTTTTTCCATGATAGCAACAGGATATATTGTATAACTCCTTTGAGAAGTAGAGTCTAGGACTACTCCAAGAACAATATGGTGAATGAATGACATCCTTAGGTAGTTTTTCAGGAGACAATATAAGAGTATCAATACATGGTCATTTAAATCCATGTACAGAATTCACAATTCTTTGGTAATTATTTTTTAAGCAGTGGTAAACATGGACAACCAACCTTGCACATGCAGACCTGATGAATAGCTAGGACAGCTGCCTATGCACCTGTGAAGCCAATTTCTTGGGAGACTTTGCAAAACATCTTGGAGGGACGGAAGACAGCCGGATACTTGGTTATCAGATTCTGTGTGCAAATGGACCTATTCTTGTTCCTTAGTTGTTAGGCCAGCCTGAAACAGTAGAAGGAATAGGATTGGGGTTGGCATAATGGTTAAGGTGTTTACCTCACAGACATTGATTCTCAATAAAAGAAATTGGCTAGGCATATATGAACTTATAAAAAACTTACACAATTATTCTTAGCTGTTATCTGTTCTGCAAGATTTCAATGATTCCCCCTAAGACTTCCTCAAAGAGGACCTTCACTAAAATGGGGCATCCAAAGTTGTCTATCTTAGCTCCTCCTTGAAGAGGAGAAGAGTCTGAGCCATGCAAACTACTATGGACACATTTCAGGTAATGGTACCTTAGCAACAGAGGTATAAATCACAGAGAACATCATGGAAATCTACCAAGGGTACCATTGTTACAGTCTTCCTCAAACACTCATAGTAGCAGGGATTTCTGCCAGCTTTTTCAATGCTAGACTCATAAGAAAGGGCTGAAAATTAAACAGATATTTCAGGGGCCCAAGTCTACAAGTAACAGAAGATTAGTAATCTGCTTATGAAACCAACCCCTTAGAAAGACCACTTCATTATATGCTTCATGGTTGACCAACCCCTAATAGAACCACCTACTCTATCTATTGGTCATCCAATTCCCTTCATTTAGCCTGTCCAGGGCTGCTGGCGGTTCCTGTGATTTTATTGGCGTATTCAGACCTTTGCCTACTAGAAGCCATTCCTCTGGAATTTACCATCTGAATTTCTGAGGACGTCCCAACATTAGGTGGCTTCAAGTGTTCCTTCAAGATATATTTATTCAAACTTGCTTATGATAATTTTATTTCTATTTTACCTAGTCATTGGATTTATTTCATAAATTTGCTTGTTTACTTCTTAATTTTCTTGTGTTGTTTTAAGTTTTTTAATATCTTGTATTTACATGCCTTGATTTAACTATATATTGTTTCAGTTCACGCACTTTAAAGTCCAAAGCACTGGGTTCCTTATGCAATGGGAATTTTTTTTTTTTGATAATCAAATTTTATTAGCAATGTCCATTCAGTCATAGTAATACATATGAACACAATAAGATCTGTAAAAAATGAACATTACATGCAGTAAAAATAACAGGTGCTAAACAGAGAACTATAAAATTAAACATAATACAATTTTAAGAGATAAAAGTAGTTTCAACTTGATTGTAATTTCTGCTCCTGTGTACAGTGTTTACTTGAACATTAACATTCTTTAGATGCCTAACATATACTGAGTTTCCATGGCTTTATGCCAGAATTGTCAATAGGTATATAGAATTCCCCAGCAATTAAATTAAGTAAATTCAATTAAAGAGGATTCTTAGAGGGGTCAGTCATTATGAAGCAAGTGTATTTCTCACCACTAACCAGGGAGTCCATTTCATGGACTGTTTTCTCCTTTCACTTTTAAACCTCAAATTCATTTCTTGATTGCAGATTACATTAATCAAGTATATCAACTCCTGCAAAATGGGGAAATCTGGCTCCTTCCAACACCTGGCAATATATTTTTTGTATACCAATAATAAGACAGCTATTAAGGCAATCTCCAAGTTTTTCCTGCTGAATGAACAGGGGTCTATGGGCAGTAGCAAACTAATGAGTAAGAAAGAGCTAATCTCAGGAAAATTTTCCCAGCGAGGTCCTCCAGTACTTTAAAAAGGTCAAGCCCAGGATAATCTAATAAGATGTGCCACCAGGTGCCCCTTTCTGGTTCTTTACATCTCTGACAGATGGGAGTCCTGGATGCAGACATTTTAAATAACTGGTGCTTGGAAGTGTAGAAGAACTTATGTAAGCATTACCACCCAAAGAAATTAAATTTTCTGGAAGTAGTAGCGTATTAGTAAAAACAGACAGCTTTAGCCCAAGCCTCCTTCTCAGTTGTATATTATGGAGATTTCACTCCCATTCCCTCCACAGTTTGTATCCTTTCTTGTGACATTGTGCCAGTAATAGGTGCTATGCTTGGCCAAGTTTGTTTCTCTCATTTAGGATTCCTGCTCCTAATTCTAAAATCCGATTTATCATCTCAGGACAGTCCTGTGGCTCCTTAAGAGCTTTAAAGACTTATGTCACTGAGCCAGCTTGCAAAAATTGAGGATGTCCATACAGGGTAGTTGGTTACAACTTACAAAGTCTTCCCATTAGATGATCTTATCATTTACTGCCAAATGCTTCCAGTGCAGGGCTGGCCAGTTTTTTCAACTCAGCGGACTAGTCTGCTTCAACTGTCCCCCACAAGGGCTCAGTTTGACAGGAAGAATCTCTTCCTCCCAGTCCTTTATATTATGCCTGCAAAAGGTTCTTTTCAAGTTCTGTAGAACATGATCAAGGAGAGTATTTGTGTGAAAGGGTACTTTACCTTCCCTAGGGATCAGACATTTATAAAAAAAAAGTTCAAATCTTGACAACCATAAAGGAAGATCTCCTTCCAAATTGCATTGCAGGACAGGTCTATTATGTTCTAGAAAATTTTTAATATGACAGCATGGAAGTATAATTCAGGAACTGGGAGTCCTAATACAGAGGTATTAGAAGGACAAGTAAGGGATCTCCAGGACACCCTGTGATGCTTGTCCCATAGAAATGATGAAATTCACCTTATGAGTTTATTGAAAAAACCCACCCAGTACCCCTTGCACTAAACATAGAAGATTTGGAAGGAGGAAAAATCTTACACCTGATATCTTTTGTTGGAAATCCAGCTTCTGACCCCCAAGAGGGTCAAGAATCCATTACATATTTTCATATCCTGTTATTATTGTGCTGTCTAGAGCTGGCATTATGTATACTGCTAAGTATTTAATTGCTTGTTGGGAGACTAAAAATGTGTATTTGCTTTTCAGCAATAAAGGTACAATATGGGTAGTACCATTGTTCTAGAATTATTAAATTTATACTCAGCCATATATTCAAATTATTCAACTATGACCATAAATCCATCCAACTGATTTTCTAGGCCTCCAAAGTATATTACCAAATTAGCAGTGTACAGCAAGAACACTGGAATAGTGTCTCCTATTTTATAGCCCATGCCCTCTATGCTCCTGCGGTTACATACCAATGGTTCCAAGTATAGGGCAAACAAAAGAGGTAAAAGGGGACACCCCTGTCTAGCTCCCCTGCCAATCCTGAAAAGTCACAATGGGAGATCCCCCATCTTTACACTAGCTGAGGTATTGCTATAAACATTTTGAATAATCTGAATAAACCATCAGGTTGGTCAAAACAGGCTAACACTCTAAACATAAGATGCCAGTTAACCCAGTTAAAAGCTTTTTCAGCATCTAAGTTCATGAGCAGTTGTGCTTGAGACCCCATCCAGGTGTCATCTATAATGAGTATTGCTTTTAGTACATTGTCAAAGGTTTTTCTCCCCTTCATGAAACCAGTCTGTTCTGGATGGATGAGTTCTGGTAACCATTTGTTAAGTCTATGAGCCAAGATTGGGCAAAACATTTATAGTCTGTGTTTAAAATTGGTATGGGGTGATAAGACACCGGAGAAAGAGGATTCTTGCTCTCTTTTAAAATAACTGATTTAAAGGCCTCATCTCAACTTTTGTGACTGTGAATTACTAACAAGTTATATAAAACGGCCTGTCCCATAGCCTGATTAGTTCTAATGACAGACTGTCCCTACCTGGGGATTTAGCCTTGCCCATGTTCCTCAACACTAAGTCTAGCTCCTGTCTGGTGACTGGGGCAAGTAAGTCATACTTGTAGACATATGACAACTAGAGCAACTCCAACCCCCCCCAGGAAATAATCTAATTTTGTATCCGTCTCTGGGTCCAAAGTTCCCCCTTATATAGTGAAATATAAAAGTCTCAAAATACTTGTAAAATTTTGCGAAGGGTTTAGTCTACCAATCTTATGTGCTGGTTTCGTTATGAGACCCTGCACAGTCTGCAATTGAAGTCTACGAGCTAATGGCTTCTGAGCCTCAGGGGAATAAGCAATAATTAATTTCAAAGCTACTACCATCCTCCGAACCTTGCTCTCAAAGATGCTTTCTAACTGGGACTGCAAACAGAGATATTGTAACTCTCGGTCCTTATCACATTACAGATCTACCATCTGAAGTTTCAGAAAATTCCTTTCTATCTCCCAAATATTCTCTAGTTGATCTTTCTTTTTTTATTATTTAAAGACTTAAATAGGTTACTTCTTATTATTTTCCTCATATTAACCCACTGCAATGACGTCCCTTCTCCTGTCTACCTGGTATGCGGGAATAAGGAAGTATATTGTTTTGTCAACTATTCATTTAACTGTCCCAGATTACAACAGTAAATATCTAACCAGTGGTGTCTATCCTATGGTGTAAAAGTATCTGGCTAAATATCTGCCCAGTGCAGGGATGGTGGACAGCTTGGGTGTAGCCTTGACATCTTCCCAGGTAATAACAGTATTCCAGTCTCCAGTGAAGACCGTCAGGCCCTTTTTAAATGCCATCGGTTCCCTGCACTTCATGGACATCTGATATACTTTAGTTGCAGGGGGATATATACATTGACAATAGTAATTCTTATAGAACCTAACCATCTCCTACAGGCCACATACCTGCCTGACCCATCTGAGATCACTTTCTCCATGAATAGGGGGTGCTCATTTTAAGTAAAATACAAACTCCTCTCTTCTTCCTTCCCTGGTAATTCAAGCCAGCAATACAATGGAACACTGATCTAGAGAAGATGATGCATTCTTCATTGAGAAAGTGTATCCATTGCAGAAGGACAATTGAGAGGGCCTTATGCCTGAGATCAGCAAAGATTTTAGCCCTCTTGCAGTGCGAATTTAAACCATTAACATTTCACACCAAAAAATGGTAATCATAGCCATATCCATGATGCTTCTCTTATAGCCATGCTTACTTTGCATACAGGCCTAAGGGTGCCATGCTCATACACTCTGATGCATTACCCCAAAGGCAACACAATGGTGAAATACACCAACGTATTAAACCCTTACCTAAGTAACCCGATTAAACTGGCTGACATGCAAAATCAGTAGCCCAAGAAGCTGAAGAACATCCTTAATCCATTACTTGACCCCTGCCTCCCCCTCAAACCTTTCCAATCTTTTTGTTTTGTTTGTATCTGTTAAGGAAGTAATCATGTCTTACATCTGCAAGGAATCCCAAACAAAGCCTTGCATAAGCCTTCTACTTCTGATTAACAAACAAAATATCCAGGTGCACATATGTCCATGAAAACCTGCATACCCACAATGCTCCATCAAACCCTATCTAGCCGTGAGTCATACCTATGCTGAACGCCCCCTACCAGCCCAAAGCAAAGTCAAATGGTACACATGCTACTCACTCTAAACCTTAATCTGCTATGTGTCATTACTAAAACCTGCTTAAGGGACAGATTTGTGTCCCAGCAAATACCACATTTGGAAAAAGCACCCACTTCATATCAAACAAAGCACCTCCTTAGCCCCCTACAAACAACTGGGTGTGTACCCGTAAATTCACCCCAATGGTTCCACCCATGCCCTCTTAAAGGACAATAGCAGCAGCATTTGGAATAAAGAATTGAACTTAGTTAGCTTGCAAGGGCCCTAGAACCAGTGACCTCATAGCGTCCTATGATTCTGAGATTGTTGTGCCTCCACCCCACCTATGGAAACCTTAAACTCCCTTTAAACAATCCCCCAACCCTGCATTACCTTGCTCTGGAACATACCACCCCCTCAACCTGCCCCTACACTACCTCAAACTGCTCCAACTCTGATGTGCCATAATGATACACTGAATAAAATTACCTGCTACCATTGTGCACCCCTCCAGCAATCAAAAACATCCATGCAAACAGAATCCATTACCTTTCAAATCCATTTCCAGCCAGGCACTGACCATTGCTCACTTAGCACTCTCCATCTGTGACCTCAATGTGCACAAGCCAAGCTGCCAGGACCTCCATTGAAACACCCTACATCACCTTTCAAATTCCCTTCCTTCCGGTCACCAACCAATGCCCACTCCACATCATACCTCTGCAATGTGCAAAAGAAAACAAATTAAACACCCTGGCTTTACAAGAATGGAAGCAGATGATTCTCAAACCCTAAACCTTGTGTCTATGTGACAAACACCTTATCAGTATGACACTCCTTTTAACGCTGCCACTAAGTCATAATGTGGCTTACTGTGTGTTTTCGTCTTCTCTCAGGAATAGGAATCACAGGGGTAAAACAGATGACAAAACACTACAGTACAAATCTATCGCACAACAGATATATGTGCTGAATCAAATCAATGTTTATCTAACCCACCACAGAACCATCATCATGCCAGACAAGTTCACAACCTGCAAAAGGTATTCTTAGCAGCAACCAGTCTCAAATGCACCTGCACAGCAGCAACACATTAATCACAGCTGTTCCCCAGCCCACAAACTGCCCAGAACATCCAGCTGTCAACCACCTACCACCGATGATCAGTTTGAGAGCTACACACCAGACTGGTTAATAAATGTGAAATAAATAAGACTGAAAATGAGAAGACATTCTTTCGGGAGATACATATACCCAGTCTCACCCCTCATGTCCATACACTGCACCTCCACTGCTTCCTAGCCCACGAATTAAACAAAAAAAAACTGACTCATTCAGTGCAGAGGCTCAGCCAGGCATACTCGCACTACCTAATCCTCTTTGCTAACCAGTCTCAATAACTCTATCAATGCCAGCGATGGCCCAAACACCCATTAAACACTCCTCACATGCCACTGATCACACTTACAGACCACCAACTCTCTGTAGCTCATGCATCAAAGGTGACATCACACAGTGGTTAGAGCCTACAAGTTCAAACTCATCTCCCCACCATGCATGTGCAAACTACACCATCACCTCAGGAGTTTATTTCCCACAAAAAGATATTCACAGATCTCTCTATCTCCTTGACCACTGAAAACCTCCATACAAAACCTCCGCCACCAATGCCGAAGCCATCCTGAGAACTCAAACCCCAAACCCACACTTCCGGACAATGGATCTATAGATCTTAAATAGTACCTGTTCTTTCATGCCCAGGAAACAAACAAAAAAAACTGTAAACAACATGTTGCATAAAGTACCATAGTAAATAACAAGAGTATCATGAATATCTGATTACCTTTCTAAAATGCAAAATTACAAAGCATGTATGAGTTGCTTTCATGAAACAAAACATGGTTTCTCCACAGCCGTAAAGACTGACCCAGACACTTAAACCACGAGGCATAGATCTCAATCACTGAATTACAATGCTTAATATCTCCTCACTAAGATCCCACATCAGGTGGGGCAAGAAAAGAACAGACTTTATAACCATCAAATAATGCTACACACCAAAAACTTGAAGTGTGCTAGCCAAAACAAACACCACCCACATTCCAATTCACATCCTCTCGTTGTATCAATATATTAAAATAACAGTGTACCAATCTCCGAATCCCTCCCCAATCCTCTTAATTTGTCCTTTATTTGATAGAGCTAACAGTGCAAAGATCAGGGGTTACAAGGAATTTCCATCAGAAGCTATACAGCAGTTGAAGTACCTGATCCCCTACCAAGACGGAACCCCTCCTAGATCACTCCCCCACTGCAGTAGCATGCATCTTCCCATCAACAAAACCATTGTACCACTTTGCACTATGCAGTCAAGGAAGGCTCAATGAATCAAACAATCCCAGAAAAGGTGCACAGCCCACAGCAGATGTGCACAGCCCCATGACCAACCCTCCATCCACAAAGTCAAATGCATGCCATTATTTACTACTTAAATCCTTAGTAATTTAACAGAAAACCACAAATTCTATGAAGAGCAGACTAAAACAAGAGGCAAACTTGAGAGATGAGAGATACTGTTCCTCGCACCTTGGGAATTACTTCTGCATGGATATGTCTGGAGGAGCCTGCGCCATACAAGCAGGGTTTTCTCTGTGAGTTATGGCACCCCTAATGATCCTGATTGTACTTTACTGCCAAAGGGACTGCGATAGTATTAGTGCAAACATTTCAAGGGGGTGGAGAGCATCCTCACACTGATTTGAAATCATGGATAGCACGACAATAATCAGTGACAGTGCCTCCAAAAACAGAACCCCCTTAAACAGAAAATAACGGCTTCACTTAATACTAAAACAAAGTAAATAGAAGTTAGAGAAGAGCAACAGATATCCCCCCACCTCATGGCTTGCAAATAGCAGTTACGGGGTCTTCACAAGTTATCTTGACTATTCTGGTGTGCAGAGTTATTACTGCTTCCTTGAAAAAACTAGAGAAAAAAACACAAATCAAACCACTGGTTCAGCAACAACTTGAACCTGAAATAGCTCACTTTAAATCTCCCAAAAACAATATCCGTAAGTTAAGAAGGTTTAAAAAGTTGTTGATTTATTGTTGATTATTAAGCATTCTGTTTAAAATCACTTTTCGTCGCGTACACCTTACTCAACTTCTTTAGATAAAACAGTGCAATAACCATTTCTAAACATAAAAACTCTGTTTAAAACTCCTTCCATGGTCACATGTACAATAACATCGTGGTTATTGGCTACATGTTAAAACAACTGCATACTTATTTAACAGTTAAAGATACATTGTTCCTTTTGCGTTAATGCCAACACTGTTACCTTCCGAGCTAGAATTCATT
>NC_056744.1:101450793-101460793 GCF_019279795.1 Protopterus annectens | reverse complement strand
TGTATTCTAAGGGTACGCTATCATACCCACACAGGTGTACTCTGCCAGGCATAATAGCACTCAAATTCAATACCTAAGAGATGACTGCAGATCCCTCAATCAAAGGCATAGTAACAGGGGCCTTTTCTACTCTTGACAGTAATGTCTGGACTCAGATAAGGCATGAAAATGTTTCAAGGCTCATGTGCTCCCTCTATGCTCTCAGTAGGAGGACTTGAGGGCCATTTCAGATGAACAGGCCAGATGGCCTTCTCCACCATAGTTTATGTGTCGGTTTGAAACTTCAGGACTCATTTCCCCAAGTAGTTTCTCAGACGCAGTGTAACCCATTTTACTGGTTATCAGTGAGTGATAGTTGAAGGATTGATCCAGCCATAACAGAGGGACAGCTGGCAACAGGTTTGCTGCTGGATGCTATCATGACAGCACAAATAGATGGAGACAGCCTTGGCTGATGCTTGGTGTAGTGTTACATTGTCCTTTTCCATCTCCTGCCTGAGATCAAGGAGTAGTCTCTGATGGTCATCCTTGTAGTTGCTACCCTTTGGTACTGCTCTTTTGTAATAATAAGCCTTGAACTTTCTTCACCTCTTACAGCAAGTAACTGTGTTAAAATAATGACACTTGAGGGACCCTCATATAACATTACTGTTGATCAGGCAGTAAAGACAGTATTTGTGTAGTTCCTGTGCAGTGGTTATGCAGTGACCACTGCGACACCTTGAGGGCATGTGTTTCTTCCTCATCAGATATGAATGTTAGGATCATTGTCTGAAGTTTGCCAGTGGAAAGAAAGAACTGCATAACATGTGGTTGAGTCACATTCTCCTAGACATAACATATATAGCAGGAAGTGCTCATGTCCATGAACAGAGAAGCTACAAAACAGAAGAAACAGACCTACAGACAAAACTCTTTATTATTTATTTATTTGATTTATTTGAAATTTATTTACCAGGGAGGTCCGACTGGGCAAGAAGCCTGTTTTCAGCAGAGGCCGAGGGAGAAAAGCTCCACATACAAGTTAATAAATACAGTCTTATATAGCTAAACAAACACACATACCTTAAATTTTTACATAGTGAAACAATCATACATAATTAAAAATGAATTTACAAGGAGATAGCTAATATACTTATTATTAAATAGGAAAGTATAGGATGGAGACAAAGGGGGTTATGCAATGGATACAGTGGTTAGTGAATAAGAGATGTAATAATAGTGTGTGTACACACACACACACACACACACACACACACACACATATCTATATATATATATATATATATATATATATATATATATATATATATATATGTATATGTACATACACATGTACATACACATGTATATGTAGGCACAGCATTATTGATACTATGTAACTTACTCGTAGTACTGAATTCAAGGTATTCAACAGTGTAATTAAGCAGCTTAAATGTGAGAACATTTACATTAAATAAGTTAGATAAAAGCTGTTTTGCTTGTTTAATTTAAAAGATTATTTTACATTTCAATACAATTCTCTGACTCACAGCTTCAGGCAGCTAGTGCCCAGCTTGACAGCCCTCAGGAATATGAAGCATTATTAAAGGGCTAGCAAGTATGAAGGAGTTAAACTTACACCTTTAAAAGGGATGTAGGAAAAAAACATCTAGTACAAAATGTAAAGATTAAAAATTTACTAAAAGTTATGAACTTATCATAATTTTAGATCTGAAAACCAAGTCCTTTCTCATCAATGATAGATGTAAATCTTCAAACCTTTAGGTGGCTCAGTATCTGAAACATTGTGATTAAGAATGGATGCATACATTTGGAAATAGCCCATGCACAAAAAATTGTCTATTTAATTTTGTATCTTTTTGTAGTATTAGACCACCAGGTAAAGGTGAGTATTTGTCCATAGGTTCATTGGTACATACTAGGCTAATGACCACCAGGACCTTTACAAGCCTAGTTGTACAATCCAACCCAAATTGTGTCCACATGTACCTTGGGTGTCTATTAGGAGGGGTATGTTAGTTTGGAGGTGGCTAAGGGCTGTGTGTGTGTGGGGGGTATGTTACTGAGATAATATTTTACTTACTGTCTGCCTCTGTCTATTAGAGACAGGGAGCCAGACAAGAGACAAATTTACAATTTCCCATCCAATGAACAAGGTACCTTTGAGTAGGATCAGGGATGGACTCTGCCTCACAATGATGGTGAGCCTGTTCCATAGCACGGGGATCATTTAAGACACATATCAGTCATGTCACCATGTTCTGTTTATATCATAGGTAAAGTTTAATCCCTGGACGTAGTGTTTCCAAGTGCTGTTTGTTTTGTGGATGTGCCAAAGATCCATCAGGGCTGAATTTAAGGATGCCTTATATGCCAGGCATAGATCACCTCTCTATAATCTATAGGAGACTGACTACAGAGAGAGAGAGCCTTAAGGCAATATATGTAGAACAGTGTGTCAATATCCAGGATTATCCTGGTGCAAAACCACTGTAAGTGTTCTAACTGCTGCCAATACCTGGTCAGGTACATGCCGAAGAGGGCATTGTGCTTAATGACTGGCCTGAAAAGGGCCAAGTAAAGTGATACTATAACTTCCTTGAACCTGACTACCATTAGATGGGCAGCATAGAATGACTTTCTTACAATTTTGGCTACATGTTGGTCAAAGGTAAGATGTTTTCCCAAAGGGCACTATAATGCATTTCTTGATGTTGAGTTTTAAACTGTGGCTTTAGCACCAGTCACTTGTCTGTGTTAGGCCCTCTTGCAGGATGTTAGTGTTGTGGGGGGAATCTATGATAGCTTCCAATTTACAGTCATCTGTAAACTTGGTGAGCCAGAGGCCCTTGACATTAGCTTTGATTTCCAAGCAGTAGATGCCAGACAGGAGTGGGACCCAAGATGGATCCCTGAGGTACTCCTCTGGTAACCGGCATTTGGTAGAGGTGGTCTCAACAATCCTGTCTTCTTGGGTCTGTGAGTCAGCTGGCAATCCTGGGAGTTATGTAGAGATTTATGTCTGGTTCAGTGAGTTGGTCAACAATATCTGAGTGGGGGAATCATATTGACCACCTTAGTCAGGTTACGGTGGGCAGTATGTACCATCTTCCCCTCATCCATTGCCTTCTACCAGGTTAAGTAGCCTTGCTAAAGCCAAACTGGGATGGGTCCTGTGCCTGTAGGTTGCCACTGCCCTTGTTGATCATTTCCATGATAATTTGTTCCAGTTTTGCATATTAGAGTTGTCAGACTGATGGGTCTGTAGCTCCTGGGATTGGCTGATGGGCCACCCTTGTGAAGAGGGATGACAGGTGCATTCTGCCATTCATTTGGTATGTAACCTGTTTTAGGCTATAAGTGCCTCAAGTGGTCCTGAAAAGTCATGTTTTAAGCTATTTAGGAAGCAACCTGGAATATTGTTGGGGCCCACTGAGACAGTGTTTTTGCCCTTGGCAAGCAGTGTCAAGACCTATTCCATATTGATAGTTGGGAAGATATGCTAGAAGGGATTTCACAGGGGGGTAATGAGGGGAGTGGGGGGTGAAGATTGAGCTGAATTTGTCAGCCAGTAGACTTGTTATGTCTCTGTTCAATGAAGTTGGTGCCATTTACCACCAATTCGGCACACTGCTATGTGTTACCCTTAAGGTATTGGACATAGCTGAAGAAGACCTTGTGGTTGTGCTTAGCCTGAGAGGCTATCCTGACCTTGTTGTTGACCTAGCTGAACTTAATTAAACCTATTAATTTCCTGTTTAGTTTAATCAGTGAGCTCTTGTTTTTATGAAGTAGCTCTTTCATATTTTGGCCATGACTTTTTTCCTTTTGTTATATATCCTGTTAAGGCTGGGATTCCATCAGTGGGGTCTGATTTTGGTGTTTGTTATGGGCTTGCTTCTGGTACATACACCAGTCTCTCTGCAGCCTTTCACATGTTTATATAGGGTTTCTGTGACCCATTCAGGGAGCACTGAATTTTGGCAACTGTCACTCTGTAGGATGTAGTTTTCCTTAGAATAGCTCCTGTCTGTCACAGGTATAGTTGGGTTTTCCAAGCTGATTTTTAATTTGAAGGAGACAGATTTGTGATTCAACCTCTCCAGTTAAGATGTGACATGGGGGGGGGGGGTGAAACACTCCTCCATGTTGGTGATTACTAGGTCCAGTATTTTTGAATCTCTGTTTGGAGTGTACACTGTCTGGTCTAGGATATTTGTGTTAATAAAGTACAGAAAATTTTGTGACTGCAAGTTTGAGGCTGTGTATGTTTCACAGTCTATAGAGGGGTAGTTAAAACCCCCCATGAATAGGGTATTTGGTTGGATGGTGACTGTCTCAAGTAGGTCTAGTTAAGAGTTATGAAATTTTTGGGGGCATAGATGGTGACCTAGAGTTAGCTAGGGTATTGTAAGGGACTTTATCTATGATGGCTTGCATGTGGATGAACTCCAGGGCATCATCTTGTTTAATCAACCTGGAAGTATATTTATTGATGTAGATTGAGGTACCTCCACTTTCAGGAATTGTCTGTGCTGTTTCTTGTTTAACTGTGTGCAAGGCACTGTAGCCTTGCACTGCTAGAGTACTTTCTGTAGCTTTAAACCATGTCTTGGTAATGACACAGAGGCCTATGTTGTCCAGACTGAGGAAAGCTTGTAGGCTGTGGAGTTTCTTGTTGAGGCTCCTAGCACTGAGCAATAATACCTTAAGGTTGGTTTGTGTTTTTTTTTTCTGCTGTGTTGGAATGTTTTTCATGTTTGGCATTGCCAAAAAAGGCTCTAAGGAGGAGGCTGAAGTTTTAGCCAGTATCCAAAATCCCAGGGGGACAGGTGCTGACCATCATTGGCAAAGCAATGTGGTCTATTAACTATGTCCTCCCATGCTGACAGATACTGAATCCTAAATGACACCAGAAACTAAGCCTATTGTTAAAATGAATCATTTTGTGCTCATACTGAGGCATCATCCTTGGTGAAGGTAGAATGCTTCCCAATGGAAGCATATGCCTGTCGGTGACACATATTTAGAGAGATCTATAATATCTCTTTTCTTATAGTCCAGTGAGGTACATCTCAGGTCACTTATACCCACATGGACTATGACAGTATCATGTTTGTACCTATGGTGCGGTGACCTGAGTGTGTGCGTGATATTGCGGATCCTGGCTGCAGACAAGGGACTGACTATTATCTTCTCCTCGCCTAGCCTGATGATTGAGACATCTGTGTGTCACATAATGTAATTACCTATGACAAGAGTCCTAGGTAAGGTGTTTGTTTCCTTATTAGCTTCAGCCTTGGGGGGCATTGGCTGTAGGTTTATGTGTGATGCTTGAAGTTGCTTTTGGTATGTAATTTAGAGATTGCTGAGGATAGGCATTGCAGTTTGTAGGCTTAGGAGGTCTTTGATGTTTGAGTGCCTCACCATAGGATCTATAAGTATGGTGAGGGTTATGTGTGGAGGATGTAGTGTGTGTGTATGTGTGTGTGTGTGTGTGTGTGTGTGTGTGTGTGTGTGTGTGTGTGTGTGTGTGTGTGTGTGTGTGCGGTGTGTGTGTTTTCTTGACAGCCTTGTTTGAAAGCAAGATTTTGCCTCCATGGAAGTTTTGTGTGTGTGTGTGTGTGTGTGTGTGTGTGTGTGTGTGCGCGCGCAGAAGCGCGCGCACGTGCGTGTGTGTGTGTGTGTGTGTGTGTGTGTGTACACACACACAACAACACACACACACACACATCTCTCACATACTATATTAGTTTCTTTAAGGAATGAATGGTCATCTGAGAACATGAAACAATTGCCAGAGTGACTCAGGATACCCATGCCTACCAAGTTGGCAACAGAGACATTTGGAATTTGCATTTCCATGTTGCCCTGACCTGTATTAGGCTGGTCTGTTAAGGTTTAAGAACTGGGTTTTACAATGGCAGATGTTATTTAGTGCTGTTCAATATGTCTAAGCTTAACGCTGTGCAATGCTTCGCTGTTTGTTTTTGTGACTGCAAGTTGGAGGCTGTGTATGTTTCACAGTCTATAGAGGGGTAGTTAAAACCCCCCATGAATAGGGTATTTGGTTGGATGGTGACTGTCTCAAGTAGGTCTAGTTAAGAGTTATGAAATTTTTGGGGGCATAGATGGTGACCTAGAGTTAGCTAGGGTATTGTAAGGGACTTTATCTATGATGGCTTGCATGTGGATGAACTCCAGGGCATCATCTTGTTTAATCAACCTGGAAGTATATTTATTGATGTAGATTGAGGTACCTCCACTTTCAGGAATTGTCTGTGCTGTTTCTTGTTTAACTGTGTGCAAGGCACTGTAGCCTTGCACTGCTAGAGTACTTTCTGTAGCTTTAAACCATGTCTTGGTAATGACACAGAGGCCTATGTTGTCCAGACTGAGGAAAGCTTGTAGGCTGTGGAGTTTCTTGTTGAGGCTCCTAGCACTGAGCAATAATACCTTAAGGTTGGTTTGTGTTTTTTTTTTCTGCTGTGTTGGAATGTTTTTCATGTTTGGCATTGCCAAAAAGGCTCTAAGGAGGAGGCTGAAGTTTTAGCCAGTATCCAAAATCCCAGGGGGACAGGTGCTGACCATCATTGGCAAAGCAATGTGGTCTATTAACTATGTCCTCCCATGCTGACAGATACTGAATCCTAAATGACACCAGAAACTAAGCCTATTGTTAAAATGAATCATTTTGTGCTCATACTGAGGCATCATCCTTGGTGAAGGTAGAATGCTTCCCAATGGAAGCATATGCCTGTCGGTGACACATATTTAGAGAGATCTATAATATCTCTTTTCTTATAGTCCAGTGAGGTACATCTCAGGTCACTTATACCCACATGGACTATGACAGTATCATGTTTGTACCTATGGTGCGGTGACCTGAGTGTGTGCGTGATATTGCGGATCCTGGCTGCAGACAAGGGACTGACTATTATCTTCTCCTCGCCTAGCCTGATGATTGAGACATCTGTGTGTCACATAATGTAATTACCTATGACAAGAGTCCTAGGTAAGGTGTTTGTTTCCTTATTAGCTTCATCCTTGGGGGGCATTGGCTGTAGGTTTATGTGTGATGCTTGAAGTTGCTTTTGGTATGTGATTTAGAGATTGCTGAGGATAGGCATTGCAGTTTGTAGGCTTAGGAGGTCTTTGATGTTTGAGAAGGTTTCTTTTAAGTGCCTCACCATAGGATCTATAAGTATGGTGAGGGTTATGTGTGGAGGATGTAGTGTGTGTGTGTGTGTGTGTGTGTGTGTGTGTGTGTGTGTGTGTGTGTGTGTGTGTGTGTGTGTGTGTGTGTGTGTGTGTGTGTTTGTGTGTGCGAGTGTGTGTGTTTTCTTGACAGCCTTGTTTGAAAGCAAGATTTTTGCCTCCATGGAAGTTTTGTGTGTGTGTGTGTGTGTGTGTGTGTGTGTGTGTGTGTGTGTGTGTGTGTGTGTGTGTGTGTGTGTGTGTGTGTGTGTGTACACACACACACATCTCTCACATACTATATTAGTTTCTTTAAGGAATGAATGGTCATCTGAGAACATGAAACAATTGCCAGAGTGACTCAGGATACCCATGCCTACCAAGTTGGCAACAGAGACATTTGGAATTTGCATTTCCATGTTGCCCTGACCTGTATTAGGCTGGTCTGTTAAGGTTTAAGAACTGGGTTTTACAATGGCAGATGTTATTTAGTGCTGTTCAATATGTCTAAGCTTAACGCTGTGCAATGCTTCGCTGTGTTACAGGTCACAGTCCTAATATAAGGTAAATTTTCTGTCTAAGCCTTTGTTTCCATACAGGGCACTGTCATCCTCTGCTGCATGGTGAGCCGCTCTGTGCCACCACTCCTAATTTATAGCAAAGAGAAAAAAGCTGAAAACTGACTCTAGTGCCCTCTGACCAATAAACAACTACACTTTGAGTTCTCCTGGAGTGCTTCCCAGCTGAGGGAGACCAGGCAGACATCTTCTGCCACAAAATAGATGAAACTGGACTTCCTAATGCAAAAGTACAGTAAAAAGGACTCTCAAGTACAGTTCAACAGCAAACAACTAAGTCCTTGGTGGGCACGCTCAGGGACACACAAGTGTGTTGATGGAAGCCAGGTAAGCTCTGTATCGACTCAGGAGAAGAACAATATTATTAAAAGAAAGTCAGTATCTGTTGTTCTGGTCACCATACAAACTTAGCCCTTTGAAAAGGTAACTATTTGGATAAGAGATGTGTATAATTTGCATTGCATGGCCATTGCAACAACAGATATGGATGCCAAGTCTAAAAATAAAGGGATGATCCAGAGCAGGAAGTAAAATGTGGACACAGATACTCTTCAGCTTACTCTGACAGCCTTAAATGATCTCCTGAGGGAGGGATTTATAGCAAGTAAAAACCATAGGAGATGAGACTAAAGCAGAGGTGGGGGCTGTGAATTCAAAGCTGGTCAGGCAGCACTACAGCGAATTGGAACATCAGATTCCTTTAATCATCATACTCAGCAGAAGGAGGAGATCCATCATAGGCAGTAAACCCTGGAACTAAAAATGGATGATTTAGAAAGTAGATCCTGACAAAACAACTTGAGAGTTATTGGCTTGCCAGAGGGCAAGAAAGGGGACAGTCCAAAGGCATATATGTAGAAAACTGGCATTGTTACTCAGTTGGAAAACACAACCAAACATTGAAATAGCTTATTTGATCCACTCTAGGTCAATAACAAACCACCCCAGACATTTTATTAAGTTTTTGAGTTACTGGAACAGAGAAGCAGCCTTATGTGGTGGCGACAGAATTAGGGGATAAATGCATGATTGCAGGCTCCCCAGTATAGCTAGACCAAGACTACAACAGTGCTCTGTTCAATAAAAGAAAGGCCTAAGTACCAGCACTACACAGATTCTAACAGGCTGGGTAAATGGTCAAACTGAGATTTCCAGCACTGTTATTTATCTCAAGGAATGATCAGAATGCAGTCTTTTACACTTCCAATGAAGCAGAGACATGTTTAGAACAACAAAGGTTTTGTGGCAAAGTAGCTTCTGTAGGGCCAGGGGATGCAACTGATGCCAAATGCAAGCTGCTCTAATCACTGGAAATCCCTGGGGAAGAAAAAATAAAAAAAATGCTGCAGAAAAGCAGGATGACCCAACAGGCAATACAGACTTCCCATTTGGAGCCATAAACACTTCATGCAGGTTTTACAGTGCCCCAGCATAATAAGTTTCTTCCAGTAATGGACCTGCTGAATGAGAAGGTAGTGAAGACTATGGACTTTCTGGGCCCAGACCCTTCGGAGATGGAGATAAAGTAGATCGAGAAGATGCTGGACAGAGTGGATTTGGTCAAAATGGTAGCCTCTGTGACTTTGACAACTAGTCAAACATGACTGTGGCTGTAATATGTCAGGATGAGTGAGCTGTATAGGGCCTTGGAAATGGTTTGGACCGAGAGCACTTGTGTTGTCAGCTAAAGGGTATTTCTCCCTGTGCGGCTGCTATGGGTTCAGTCTAGTGCCCAAAGCTGATTGGTTTGTTGTTATGTTTATGATTGTTGATAATAGTTCTGAGCCAGTCATCTGTGATGGGCTGCACTTTTGTTACTTAGTCTGGTCCCAGTGCTATGCTGACTGCCTACAATAAGGATTTTCTTGGGATGGGAAATTTATGACAGTATTGGGACAGATGCCTCAGATTTATGTTACGATGTTATCAGGTTGTATTTGTCGGCTCTGTCTTTCCCATGTTGGGTAAGGAGTGCACAGTTCACTGAGTTTACCTCGTGCTTAGCACTTAAGAGGTTTCCTGTCCCCATTGTGAAAGAACAGCAAGGGATCGTGTGTATTTTACCTTTATTTGTCGTTTTATTATTTGACATACTGTTTGCATGTCTATTACCCAGACAAATGACTAGCATGGAATGTCAAGGACATAAACACACCAACAAAGGCAACTTGTATTGCATTTTCTAATTACCCAGACCTAAATGCTAGTGACAATAGACAACT
>NC_056744.1:101431099-101450293 GCF_019279795.1 Protopterus annectens | reverse complement strand
ATCTGGTTGTCATTGATTTGTTAGGAAAGAAATTTTTCTCTACTCTGGGTCTCTTGTCCGGAGGGGCCTGTGAGCCTCTGATAAGAGTGATCAGGTCTTCAGCCATTTTAAGCATGTGCTTCTTAGGCGTGGGCCCAGGTCTTGGGCCTTGTGAGGCAGGCCTAGAAAGATGCTTGGCTGATTTGGCTTTTGTAAAGGCCTTGATGGAGAAGGAAGATGAAGGCCTAAATACACCATGGGTGGATGTAGATCTATCCACATTGGTGGGTTCGACATGAACAGGGGCTTCGGTAGTAGTTTGGGAAAGGACCGAAGAACCAGCGGTCTCAGGTACAGAAGACCCCGCCGAGGGAGTGTTGTCGGTAGTCAGGGACTGCAAAGGCGTCTCACTGAGATCCGGTCCACGTGGAGCTTGTTTCGGCGTGGTGTCGGTGGAGACCGCAGTTCTCGACTGACGGTCCTTTTCTTTGCGTTTTCTGGACATAGCGGTAGTCGGAGTATCCGACGACATTTTATAATTAAACGCTTTGCCAAAATAGTGTTGGGCGAACTCCGCCCGACGCTTGATAGTGCGTTTATTGAAGGTAGCACAAAAGCGGCAGCCCGAGACGTCGTGGTCTGGGCCCAAACAAGGTATGCAAAGGGAATGGAAATCCTTATGCGGTATTTGCTTCCCACAAGAAATACAATTATTAACTTTTTCTGACATCGGTCTGAGGCAAGAAAAGGTTCCCCAACGGGGTACTTAGCTTTAATGAAGACTTCGGTTCCGAAATTCTTTCGTAATTCAGGAGCTGGCCGACCGGCACTTGCGAACTGCTTCTGCTTCGGGCACCGCGCGGCAAAAAAGACTGAAGAAGATGGCGTCGGCTGTGTCTTTTATACTCTAGCCTTCCTGACGTCAGTAGAGTACGCGACAACAACTGACGCCGGACCAAGACTTTGGAATTCGGCCGACCGAGGGACCGCCTGCCGGCTGAAAACCCATATGTAATTACTGCAGCTGTAATGCACGATGAACATCTGCTGTTTTCTCTCACCATCTAACCCTTAATCAGCAGTCCACTCTCTATACAGTAACCCTCTGTCCCAGTTTACAGATTCCCCTTTCCCTTGAGAATCAGGTGCCTCTATAGCTACCTCCCTCAGGCCTTGTAATATAGGGTTTGAGAGCTGAGCTTCTCTGGATTCTCTCTTAGTAACCCCTCCCAGCTCCCCTTCCACAGGAAGTCTGGCATCCTCTGACAGTGGTGCCTCACTGTCAGCCTGGATAATACTACTCACCTCTGCCCTGACAGTCATTCTGTCCAAGGGAACATCAGTATCCACAAACAGCTGTGGCTTACCTTCAGTCTCAATGCTACAGGGTAGCTCCCTCCCTGAAGTAACCACTTCACCAGGCCTGGCTACAAGTGTGCAGTCTGTCTAGGTCTTCACTAGGCTACCAGACCCATGTGCTTGTCTCCAAGCCTGACTGTGTATAGCTGCATGCACACACAGTACTGCCCTATCAGGAGATCTGCAGGGATATCCTCAAACACGCCTACTTGCTGGCTTCTTTTTCCACCCTCGCAAGCAAATACTGCTCTCTTAGCAGTGGTCTCTTTCCCATCCACTAACATAGGATATAACCTTTTATGGTAGTTTGTTGCCCTTGTTGTCTCAAGACAACTTACTGCTGGCATTTTGTAATTCCCACTTACTGGCTCTCCCACCTTTTGTTCCCCACCTTGCCTCCATGGAGATCTATATGCTTCATGGCCCCACTGTTTGCATTTAAAACACTTAACCTTTGGTCCTGGACATGTTCCTGGATTAGTGGCTTCCCCTGCTACTGGCAAACTCTGTTGGGGCAGTCTGGGCTGCCCACCGTGGGTTCCCTTAAGCCCATGAGCAGCACTGGGTGTCCCTTTTATGTGTAGTGATGCCCTGCTAGGTATAGGTCTCCCTTCTTTCCCAACTCATCTGCAGTAGTGTCTTGCCTATCAGCTAACCAGATTATCATGTCCTGAATCTTAGTTACAGACAGGCAAGTGCAGACAATGATGAAGATGAGTGGATGTTCTTGGTAGGTCCGAGACAAAATACAAAAAGCCGTCTCTCTCTGGGAGTTCCCAAATTAATATCAAACATTACTGCTCAGTTAGCTTGGATGACATCCACTCTGTCACCTGACTTCAATTCCCAGGCTAAACAGAAACTTAAAAAAATGTAACATCTCTGTGTTAAAATACATATCTCTCAGATGTCTGCATGTCTTGAAAGTCATAAAACAACAAAACACTTTTTTACATTTTAAACCTAGTAATTATTTGTCTTTCAAAACAATAGAAAACCTCCAAGCTCTAGACGTGTCTGCTACTGAACTGAAACTGAGAGATAACACCTTTTGTTTATGGCCCAGCTATAAAGTACCTTAACCTCAACTATTCTTAAGTTTTGCAGGTTAATCTTCTATGTTCCAGCAGGGCACACTGTGGATGCATCTTAGCTCAGTACATAACATACAGATGTGTATAAATCATATAAATTTTCACAAATAACATAATTATTTACAAAATTCCAGACAGCTGGGCTGGCAGAGTAACACATACCTACCTTGGACACAAATTCTGAGAGCTCTATCATGTCTCTCTTATGATACAGTCCCAGTAGATACATCTCGTGTCATTTACACCCATACTATATATGTACTATGTGTACATGTCATATGTGTATTTGTGATGTAAGGTCCTAAATGTCTGCATGATGTGGCAAATCCTGGCATCTAATAAGTAACTGACTGACTTTATCAATGCACAGCCTGATCAGTGATGCATCAGTATGTCTCACAATGTAGTCACCAATGACTAGAATAGTGGACTTTGTAGAGGTTTGCCTTATTATCTTTTCAACTGAGACACTGTGACTCTTTGATGTATGTTTCAAGGTGGATGCCAGCTTGCCTTTCAGGGTGAAGGAATTGGGATATACACATGCATTCAGGGGCATATGTACAAGTCACAACTTCCCCAGTAATGTCTGATAAAACTGCATGTGGTGTTTACTGGCAAATGGGTGGAAACTGTCCTAAGGGCTTATGTCACTTGGAGTACTAAGGGATAGCCCAGCACAGAATGACTTGCTAACTGCAAGTGGCATTCTTAGGGACATATATAGAAAAGCCCTGATGGCTGCCTTGGTGATGTTCCCATGGTCATCCCCCAAACACAAAGTTCACAGGGATGTGACTGATGGCAGAGAATGCACAGTTGTGTAAGCAAACCTACCAGAACAGTAGATGTTTAAATGATCACTGTTGCAGTAGCCTTAGCTATATGGATTATACTCTGCATAGGAAATAACAGCCAGCCCACTTCCATAGCTTCAGGGCACTTTCCACATGCCCAAACAGTCAGTCAGCTCAATCTGAGCTGACTAAAACAGCAGGTTTAGGAGCCAAACCTTTCACAGCTTTCATGCCAACACAGACAGGGAGGCTCAGCACTAAATGGACAAAGCTAGAAAGAACAAAAAGTTAAATGTCCACACCTTGGCATAAACAATACGACAGAAAATAAGGAGAATGGAGGGAGAGATCGGCTACTGCAGCAGTACTCATTCGAACATCTACTTCTATGGTAAGTTTACATACACAACTGTACTATGATCATCAAATTGATTTCTGCTGCAGTAGCCTTAGCTATATGGGTAGATTATCCAAGCTTATTAAATTTGGTATGTGGAAGGAGAAAGGTCCCGGAGGCCCTGGAAGGTCATCATAACAAAGCTTGATTTACACCTAGAAAAGGAACCAACTTGTGATGCTTTGTAAAAATATGTGCAGAGGACCAAGTTGCTGCTTCTAGAATATGTTTAGAATCCATCCCTTTTCAAAAAAGCCATATATGAAGACAAGGCCCTGGTAGAGTGGATCTTGACCCTTCCTGGAATTGTTTTATTGTGGTGAGTATAACAAAACGCAACAGCCTGGGAGAACCATTTGGCAACAGTCTGCTTTGACACAGGCTGTCCCTCATTCTCACCTTCACAAGAAATTAATAATTGTTTCGAAGCTCTGAAAGATTAAGTTCTGTCAAGATAATACCAGAGTTGTCTGTAGACTTCCATGATATGGAGTACACTTCCCCCTCATTTATAAATTCAGAAAAGAAATTGGAGATGGATGGTCTGAATGAATGTAGCTCAGATACCACTTTAGGCATAAAAGAAGGATTAGTTCTCAAAGAAACCCTGCCTATGTGGAAAATGAGATAGGGTTGACTCACCAGAAGAGCTTGCAACTCAAGATACCCTTCTTGCAGAGAAAAGAGTAATCAGTAAAACTGGTTTCCAGGTTAAGAACCCCAAGTCAGCCAGTTCAGCTGGTTCAAATGGAGCGAGTGTTAGCTTGTCTAACACAAGGTTAAGACCCCAAAGGAGGAGCCGCTGGTTTTCTTGGAGGCTTCTTATGCAAAACTCCTTTCAAAAACATTTTGACATGAAAATGCACTGAAAGAGGAGGATCCTTGGGCTGACATGAATGGTAAGTGAACCCCCCTTAGTAAAGGAGAAAGAAAGCCATATAATACTAACTCACAGAAATGTTGTAAAAGCTTTCATGCCAACACAGACAGAGAGGCTCAGCACTAAATGGACAAAGCTAGAAAGAACAAAAAGTTAAATGTCCACACCTTGGCATAAACAATACGACAGAAAATAAGGAGAATGGAGGGAGAGATCGGCTACTGCAGCAGTAGTCATTCGAACATCTACTTCTATGGTAAGTTTACATACACAACTGTACTATGATCATAAAATTGATCTCTGTTGCAGTAGCCTTAGCTATATGGGTAGATTACCCAAGCTTATTAAATTTGGTATGTGGAAGGAGAAAGGTCCCGGAGGCCCTGGAAGGTCATCATAACAAAGCCTGATTTAGACCTAGAAAAAGGAACCAACTTGTGATGCTTTGTAAAAATATGTGCAGAGGACCAAGTTGCTGTTTCTAGAATATGTTTAGAATCCATCCCTTTTCAAAAAAGCCATATATGAAGACAAGGCCCTGGTAGAGTGGATCTTGACCCTTCCTGGAATTGTTTTCTTGTGGTGAGTATAACAAAATGCAACAGCCTGGGAGAACCATTTGGCAATAGTCTGCTTTGACACACGCTGTCCCTCATTCTCACCTTCACAAGAAATGAATAATTGTTTTGAAGCTCTGAAAGATTAAGTTCTGTCAAGATAATACCAGAGTTGTCTGTAGACTTCCAAGATATGGAGTACATTTCCCCCTCATTTATAATTTCAGGAAAGAAATTGGAGATGGATGGTCGGAATTAATGTAAGCTCAGATACCACTTTAGGCATAAAAGAAGGATTAGTTCTCAAAGAAACCCTGCCTCTGTGGAAAATGAGATAGGGTTGACTCACCAGAAGAGCTTGCAACTAAGATACCCGTCTTGCAGAGAAAAGAGTAATCAGTAAAACTGGTTTCCAGGTTAAGAACCCCAAGTCAGCCAGTTCAGCTGGTTCAAATGGAGCGAGTGTTAGCTTGTCTAACACAAGGTTAAGACCCCAAAGGAGGAGCCACTGGTTTTCTTGGAGGCTTCTTATGCAAAACTCCTTTCAAAAACATTTTGACATGAAAATGCACTGAAAGAGGAGGATCCTTGGGCTGACATGAATGGTAGGTGAACCCTAGTAGAGGAGAAAGAAAGCCATATAATACTAAGTCACAGAAATGTTGTAAAACCAAAGAACAACTAGCCCTAAATAGTTGCAAGTTATGTTATTGGCATCAAATAGAAAACCTTTTCCATTAGTTAATATATGATTTTCTAGTACCACACTTTCTTGCCTCCATTAGTATTTGCTGCATGTCCTCAACGAACAGGTGCCTAAAGGGAATTAAAACCCTATCATCCAGGCAGTCTTCTGAAGTTGATTGCAGTAAGGGTGTATCAAACACCTACGATCTTGTGTGAGTAGTTCCATTCTTTGAGAAAACTTGTGTCACTTGCTCCTGGCCATTTCCAAAAGAGGGGAGATCCACTGTTGCATGGGCCAGAATGGCATCACCACAATGATCTTGGGGGATTCCTTATGAATCTTTAGAAGTACTGTGGATATCACTGGAAACAGTGGAAAAGCATACAAGAACATTCCTGTCCAAGGAAAAGAAAAGACATCTGCCTTCCGAGCCTTCTTGTACAGAGTCCCAGAGCAGAATCTTGTCAGCTGATTGTTGACAGGATGTAAATAGGTGTACCTGAGGAACTTCATACAGATTAATCAAATCTTGGAAGACCCCCTGATCTAGTTTCCATTCGTGAGGGTCTGCCCTTGTCCTGCTCAGGTTGTCTGTCACACAATTTTGCTCTGATAGAATTTAGGATGCCTATAGAGTGAGACTGTGCTGTGAAGTTATATCCAAAGCTAACGTGGGTAGTTTGCAAAGGGGGTATGATGTGGTTCCCCCTTGCTTGTTGATGTAGCACATGAGTGTGGTACTGGTTGTAACAGCATGAAGACGTTCTGGAGACCAAAGATGATTCAGAGAGTTGAGTGTCTTAATTAGGGCAAGCATCTCATGTATATGTATGTTCTTGCACCTGTCCTTAGTGTCCCACACAGCTTGCATTATTATCCATCCTGAAACTGCCCACTAAGCAAAGTTCAAGGCATCTGTGGCAACTGCATGCTTTGAAACAAGGAGGGAGAAGGACAAACACAGATATAAAGACATTTGCTTGTCCCCCACAAGTGATTTCTCTTCTGACAAACCTCAGCAGTGGGATTTGAAAAGACAAAGGATGTTTCACATATCACTGCATCTTTCTCATGCGGAGTCTTGCCAGGGGTATCATGAGACTCATAATTGCCATTAGACCAAAAATCCTTAAGTATTCCCTCACAATGACCAAAGTCTGAGTGAAAACCCTTAGAAATAGAACTAGGTATAGATCTATTTTCTTCTGTAGAAGGAATGCTCTTTGAACTGAGGTGTCTAGTTGACACTCCAGGAAAACAATCCTGTGTCCTGTTTAAAGGAGTCAAAAAAGACTTTTGAATGTTCTCTTGGAACCCTAGCTTGTGTAAGAAATATCTTTCCCAAGTCAGAGATTCAAGACACTTTAAGAAAGACTCTGCAAAGGCAAGCAAGTCATGTAAATATGGAGAAATGAGGATACCCTGTATTCTGCAATGAGCTACACTGACTTTGTGAACTCCCTTGGTACAGTGGATAGTCTAAAGGGTAAAGCAGAGAACTGATAATGTGATCCAGACACATAAAAACCTTAAGAAACAGCTGATGTCTGGACAAATAGGGATGTGATAAGCATCTTTTAAATCTAGTGTTACCAGGAAACTTGAATGAGGAACTAGATGTAACTGATTGTGAAGTATTATCATTTTGAACATAGGCACTATTACAAACAGGTTTAGGAAAGAAAGATCCAGAACTAGTCTCCAAGCATTTTCTATCTTTGGCATCTAAACATTCTTGGATAAAAACCTTTCTCCACCTGGGAAGGAGAAACTGGCTGCATCACTCCCTGGCATAACATGTGATAAAGGAGAGGTGGAAATAGAGTGTGGTCTGGTCTGGTGGATGAGGAATTACCCCCTTGAAAGGAAATTTCCTTCCACTGCCATCTGCAACTTTGATGAATGTTCTTCAGAAGCCATTTGTCTGAAACTCTCTGTTGCCAAAGAGAAAACAGAGATTCAGACTTTCTGGAAGGGAAAACGGGATGCTGAGGTTTTATTGCACTGCCCTTGATTTGGGATGTTTCCTGAATATTTTTGGAATCCCCTTGCCACTTCTTCTTAAACATTTTTTTACCTGCATTATGTCAAAACTGTTTCTTTTCTTTTTTTTTTGGCAGAATTGGATGAGTATTAGAGAATCCCTTAGAAAATTTGGATTCTCTGTATAAACTTACCCTTTTCATCACACTTTTTGATCACCACTGCAGCACAGGAACCAAAAACTAAGGCTCTGTCCAAAGGAGAATGTAAAATCTCATTTTACATTATCTGGGGATTCTGAGAATGCAGCCAGGAAAACCTCCTCAAAACTATACCAGTGGCCACAGCCCTGAAAGAAGCACTGACTGAGTCATAACGACTCTGTAAACAATGAGTAGTGACTTGTCCAATTGAAGAAGCTAAATTATTTAAGGCAGACCTTTCCTTATAAGAAGAAACTACAGACAAAAATTCCTCGTAGGTTCACAGTTATATACTTGGCTAATGACTACCAAGGTTTTTATATGCCTAGATGTGCAATCCAACTCATTTTTGTCCCTATGTATCATGGGCATTTATTGGAGGGGTTATGTTAGTTAGAAAGTTTCTGGAGGTTACGTGTGTGTGGGGGGAGTGTTAGTTTGGGCATTACCATCTGCCTCTGTTTATCAGAATCACTGGGGTCAAACAAGGGGTTAATTTCCAATTTCCCATCCATTGGTCAAGGTTACGGTTAAACAGGGTTAGGGATGGATTCTGCTTCACATGGATGGGAAGTCTGTTCCACAGCATGGGGCCCCTTGGAGGCACTTATTTATCTCGGCAACATGTCTTCTGTCACAAGCAAAATTTAACCCTTTCTAGTGGTTCTGATGCTGTTCAAGTTGTGTCTATCAGAGTTGGATCTGAGGATGCCTTGTATTCCAGGCACAGATCATCCCTCAGTAACCTGTAGAAGACAAAGTATAGGTTAATAGCTTCATAGGTTCGTAGCAGGTTACTAGGTTAATGGCCCTAGAGCCTTTAAAAGCCTAGCCATGTAATAACCTGAGTACCCTTATTGGCCATATTTAGACTGTCGTTGTTAGCACAGTGATTCTGTGATCAGTATTGACTGCCCCAGTTCATGAGGAACACAAGTGCCATCCATGGGGTGAATTTATGGTCACCCATCCGGCTGATGGTTGCACTTGAATACGGTCATTGAGGAGCTCTGCTTCACATGGAGTCGGAGCTTGTTCTAGAGGAGGGAGAATCGCTGGGAGATATATCTGTCTCTCCAGCACATTTTGTTAATGTCGCAGGCTAAGCTGAGATAGAGCTTTAAGGCAATCAGTATAGGACTATGTGTTTATACTCTGGATTCTCCCTGCATGGAACTTTTGTGGGCATTCCAAACTGTTGCATATGCCTGGTCAGGTACACGACCAAGGCAGCATTATGCTCAACAATGGATATGACAAGGGCCCAATAAAGTGCCCTTACTTATAATCTGGGTGACACAGAATAGTTTCTTACTAGCTTGGCCACATGCTGGTCAAAGGCCAGATTGCTGTCTACATATATTCTCAGATCTTAACTACTGGGTCAGCTCTTAAAGGTGTCTTATCGATGGAGTACTTATCCTGGGTGGCAGTTTTTCCAAAAGGCACTGTAATGCATTTCTTGGCATTGAGTTTTAGTCAGTGACTTTGGCACCAGTCATTTGCCTGTGTCAGCTCTCTTGTAAGATGTTTGTGCCCTGGGGGGGAATTTATAATAGCTCTCAATTTGCAGTCATCTGCAAACGTGGTCAGCTAAAGACCCTTGACATTAGCCTTTACTTCCAAGAAGTAGATGCCAAACAGGTGCAGTTCCAGCACAGAGTCCTGAAGTATCCCGCTGGTGACCTGTTTCTTAGTGGAAGTGGTATCATCAATACTGACTTCCTGGGTCCTGTCTCTGAGTCAGCTGGCAATCCAGCAAGTGATCTAGGGGTTCATGCCTGGTTTGGTGAGTTTGTAAACTATACCTGAGTGGGGTATTGTATTGAATGCCTTAGCCAGGTCCAGGTAAGTGGTATGCATCATTCTGCCCTCATCCATTGTCTTGGTGACCATCAGCTTTAGTAGGCATGATCTTCCCTTGACAAAGGCAAACTGGGTTGGGTTCAGTGCCTGAAGGTTATCTATGTCTCTGTTGATCATTTTCATATTTTACTCCATTGCTTTGCATGTTAGACTGGTCAGACTAACATGTCTGTAGTTTCTTGGGTTGGCTGATGATCCACCTTTGTAAAGTGGGATAACTATTGCAGTACTACATTCTCATGGTACAAAGCTTGTTTTGAGATTATAATTGAAAAGTGACTCAAGTGGTCCTGACAGGTCATGTTTCCAGCTATTTAGAACCTATCCTGGGATATTGTTGGGGTCTACTGAGGCTATGATTTTGGCCATAGTAGGCGCTGCCAGGACCTGCTCCCTGTTAATAGTTGGGGGTGGGGCATGCTAGTACGTATTTCATGGAGGGAGGATGGGGGGAGTTGGGGAAAAATTTTGCTGAATTTGTCAGACAGCAAATTCACTATGTCATTGTGCTCAGTGAACGTCTATCAATGACCACCACTTCAGTACATTGATATGCACTGCCTTTGAAATTACAGACATAACTGTAGAAGGTCTTGTGATTGTCTTTAGCCTATGAGGCTATCCTGGTCTCATAACTGACCTTGTTGGATTTAATTAGTCCTCTTACTTCCTGTTTAGTTTAATTAGACAGCTCCTATCATTATGGGAGTTGCTCTTCCCGATTTTAGCCATAACTTTTTCCTCTTGTTATATACCCTATTAAGGTTAAGATTCCACCAGTGTGGTTTGTTTTTAGTGTTTCTTTTGGGCTTAGTTCTGTTAGGTACAGCAGCTTCTATACAGCCATTTACAAGGTTGTACGGGGTCTCTGTAAACAATTCCACATAGGCTGTTGTGAACTCGGAATTGAGAGGGGCACTGAATTTTGATAAACTAACACTTAATAAGGTGTGGTTTGCTTTTGAATTCCTCCTAACTGTTATGGGGTTTGCTGACATTATCAAAATGATTTTTACTTCAAAGGAGACAGCTTTTTGGTCTGACCTCACCAGAGAGGATGTGATACTGTGTGTGTGTGTTGGGGTGGGGGTGGGGGTTGGATGTAGCACTCTCCAGTATTAAGTACCAGGTCCAGTATTTCAGAATTAGTCAGAATGAACTTTAACATATGAACCTGACAATTCAAAATTCTGAAAATCAAAGTTGCAAAAGCATACACTTTTTTTCCATTCTTTTCAATAATATTCCCATTCTTATCAAAAAGAGTAGGATGGGAGTTAACTACACGTTTAGCAAAAGGAGTATTAACTAAAGCTAAATGGTCAGATTTGGGAACATTGTATAAAAACTTAGACTGAGGAACTTTATACATTCTAGCTGCCTTTTTAGGGGCAGCTGGCTGAATTTCAGGAAAGCTGCAGGCTTTGACACACACATCCTCTAAAGATGACAGAACTGGAGGAATGGGTGAACGTTCTGGACATTTCTTCTGCAGAAGCTCATAATATTTTCTGAGGGAAACAGAAATCTTATGTTCTCCCACTGAAAACACTAGAACATTCTGGAAATACTGGAAATAGTCTCAGAGAAAGAGTAACCCCCATATGTAGAATCAGAAACTGAGCTCTCCTCCGAGATTGAATCAGAAATCTGAGGACAAAATCCTGCATCTGTCCCTTAGTCTTCCAGTCTAGATTCAGAGTCTTGCATCTCTTTTGGAAAAGAAGTATCCTCCTTTCTTTCACAAGAAACCACCTTGCAAGAAGGATCAATAGCTTGAAATAAACCCTGAGCCACACTCAGTAAACAAATCCTGTCTAAAGAAATTTGAGGAGAAGTAGATACACATTTAGTTTTCTGTTACGTTTTGACAGGAAAATGCAGCCAACAATGTTATTAATGGCAAGAACAGCAACTTCTCCAGGGATAGGCACAACATTCTGACAAAGCAGGGAAGTCTAGCCTGTTCTCTCTCACAGGACAGACAAGAATGCCAGCTGAGAGAACCCCAACTGCTGAGGAGGGTGTAGCTAAGCCCCGATCCATAGTGGCTGTAAGTGCGACACCAGAAGGATCCTGAGTAAAAGATGAGTGGACTGAGGAACAACAAATAGCACAGCAAAGTCACTCACCTGCAGTTGCAGAAAGTTGCTAGTCTGCTGTGGTGGCAAAGGCTATTTGCTTGACTTTTCTTTTTGTGGCTGGAGGAAGGACCCGCCTTTGAACTGGCAGTTTCTTCCAAGGTCAAGCCAAAAGTGGTCCTTCTTTCTCAGGGAAAACAAACAGCAAAAGCCGGTAAAAATTAAGTCTTTAAAAGTTACTTTATTCACACACAAAAAAAAAAAAGAGTAAAAAGAAGTTTGAAACACTTTGCTAGTCCCAAAAGTAAACTAAACACAATTTCACCACAGAGAAAATGGATTTCAATTAACAACTTTTAAACTGATGGGATGAAAGTGTGGTTTCACATGAACATCCATTAAAGCACAAACTTCTAGCTTAAAAATAACTTTCCTGAACAGGAAAGTATTAATAAATGAATAATTTTTAAAATGCAAGTTTTTTTCCCCAAAATAACATCTAACCAGAAATCGAGCAGAACAAGTCAACCACTGATCCTCGAAGGCCTCACAGGACCATACTCTTCAGCGGCAGGAAAGCTCTGAATTGCTTGGATTCCAAACCTGTCTTTTTAGTCAACTGAGCTTGAGCTGACTGATGGTTTGCATGCATGGAAGGTACCCTGAAACACTAGAATCTGGCCAGCTACTATATCCTATGCAGGATGTAACCCACATAGCTAAGGTTACTGCATCTTGATCAATATGATGAACATCTTGATGGTCAACATGCAGCAGACAGATAAAAACAGTAGGCAAATGATCCTACTGCCATCGCATTCTGAAATAACCAAATTCATAATCAATACAAATACACACCATGAAGTGCAGAAAAGAGCACCAGATCATAACTTTCATCTTCAAACAATACCAACCATTATCACATATGCCACCATAGAAATGAATAGTTTACCATTCATTATTAAACATATCAAAATATTTAATGTTACCAAAATAGAAGAAGCTACTGGTCATCTAATTATGTGATGCTGCCAGGCCATGAGGTGTGTCAGGATTCTGATGCTGTACTCTAGCCTTACTGTGCATCATCCAGCTGCATCTTGCAGCAGATAGATACATTATCATGTTGAAGATGATGTAGTCCTTCTTAGGAGGAGTGTAACTCTGAGAATACTGTGTTTAGACAACAATGGACAGCATCGCCACCACTGCACGTAGTGACTGGTTTGAGTCACATACTTCAAAACAGAGCCTTATTAAATCAGGGGCACAATGCCCCAATGGTTGCAGGTATGCATTCATATACCTCAACACAACCTGCCTGCTGCTCAGTTAACTACCAGGTAGCATGTGACTACTGACATGCCAACTTGCAACTGAGTGGGCAATCATGATGACAATGTCTGGTACATCAGTGCTATCGGCCATCTGGGCATACAACTGTTAGGTAATGACAGATGTCCACTGGACCTGTGGCTGCTAATGTCCATATTGTTCCAAAAGAACCATGTCCAGGAGGCCTTCAGTTGTGCCCATCGCAGTAGATTGGACTTCACCAAAAATGTCCTTCATCACCTGAAGATACAACTCTGTTACCTGAACAGCTCTGATCACACACTCCAGTACACATCAATGAAGGCCTTCTGTTTTTTATGGTCTGCTGCATTCTACATTATATTATGGTAGAGATTTTTGAAATATGACCAGTGTATATGACAGTGATGAACAGCTTGACTCTGATCCACCATTACCAACACCACTATGACCATGTGCAAATCTAGTACAATAAAATACAAAACAAATGTGGGATGCCATCGTCACACAGGTCTTCAGATAAAGGAAAAGAGAGACAACTGAAATAATAACTGCAATATTAACGGTACATAGCTAAATATGTATTACAATATATTCAGTCTAGATAAGATAAGTATCACAGTACTAATATACAGCTACAACATAAATAACAATATGCAAAATAGTGCTGACATATTAACAAGAAATCAGAGGATATGTGTCCTAACTTCAAATTTATATCATAAGAAGCAGAGAGAAAGCCCCCAGGGAAGGGCACATACAAGTCACAACATCATGACACTACACACGATGGAACAACTCTCAAAAATCTACCACAGCATCCACAGGAGTCAGATGGCCCAGCATGAAATGGGCATACTCTACCATGTGCATACTGTAGTGCTTCTCATTTGTGCTGGGAAGGCATAAGCACCAGCATCAAAAGTGTGACCTAATGCAGACAGGAGAATGGCAACACACCTTACAGGCTGGACAGAAAATAAATCCCAAGTTGATGTCCATTTTTATGCACATGGTGAAGGTGTAGCTGTCTGTGACAGGGGCACTGCTCACACATGGGATACACACGTTGAAGATGATAGGTTCATAGGTTGGCATACAAGCCTAGCCATAACAATTCCCTGGCTATTTCTTCCCATCCCACACTATTTACTTCCTTGGACACCTGTCTAGCCAGGCGAGTGATGTGATCCCCGGGGTGAATTTCCTTTCTCCCATCCAATCGTTCCTTTTGAAGAGGGCAAAGAGGCACTCTGTTTGACATGTATGGACAGTCTATTCCAGAGTCTGGGGAGTCTCTGGGTCAAGAACCTATCCCTCCAGCATGTTTTGTTTATTGTGATGACATGGTTTAGATCCCTAGAGCGTGTGGGTCTGAAGGATTGGGATTTCTTTAAATGTAGCATGTCCAACAGCTCTGGGTTTGACATGGCCTTGTATGTTAAGCAGAGATCGCCTCTGAGTAGACGATATGCGACAGAGTATAGCTGGAGTTTTTTAAGGCGGTCATTGTAGGGCATCTGCTTTAGGCCTGTGATTCTTTTAGTGAGGTATTTCTGCAGCCTTTCCAGTAGTTGCAGATGTTTTGAGAGGTACATACCAAACGGGGCATTGTATTCTATAATGGGTCTAATGAGGGATGAGAACAGTGGGACAATGACCTCCTTTTTCCTGTATGAAAAGCCCCCGTAGTAATGAGGTGTGCCACATAGAAGGATTTCCTGACTGTTGTGGCGATGTGGTTAACAAATGTGAGACCACTATCCACCTGTGTCCCTAAGTCTCTTATCAAACTTTCAGTGTTTAGTGTACTGCAACCTATGTGGTAATTCACGGGTACATGTTTTTTTTCCAAAGGGGATAATTATACATTTCTTGGCATTGAGCTTGAGCCCATGGCTCTGGCACCAAACATCTGTTTCTGTAAGGCCCTTTTGTAGAGTATCCGCACCATTTGGGGATTCAATAATGGCTCCCACTTTGCAGTCATCTGCGAACTTTGTTTGTCAGAGTCCCTTAGTGTTGGCCTGTACTTCAGAGAAGTAGATGCCAAACAAGAGCGGTCCCAGGACTGTACCCTGAGGTACTCCACTTGTCACTTGTCTGGAGCTGGATTTAGAGTCGGCTACTTTTACAGTGTGGGTTCTGTCAGTAAGCCAGTTGGCAACCCATCGAGTGACGTAGGGATTAATGCCCAGCTTAGTAAGTCTATCTATGATTCCAGAGTGGGGGATAGTGTTGAAGGCCTTGGCGAGGTCCAGATAGGCTGTGTGGACCACCTTACCCTCGTCCACGGCTCTGGAGACTGATTCAAACAAGTCAATCAGGTTCAGGAGACAAGATTGGCCCTTCACGAACTCAAACTGGGTGGGGTCCAGTGTTTGAAGGTTGCCAATGTCTTTGTTTATAAGTTCCATGATAATACGTTCCATGGCCTTGCAGACCAGGCTCATCAGACTGATGGGGTGAAAGTTCCTGGGTTACAAGGTGGATCCCCCCTTGTGGAGTGGGATAACTGTAGCTGTGTGCCACTCAGTGGGCACAAAGCCTGAGGTGAGGCTATGATTAAACATGACACTTAGGTGAGGTGCCAATTCATTTTGTAGTTCATGTAATACACAGCCCGGGATGTCATCTGGTCCCATGGATGCTGTATTCTTAGCTTTGGAGAGTGCATTTTTTACCTATGTGGCCGTTATTACTGGAATTTGGCAATGTTCCAGTATTGAGATGGGCTGTTTAGGGGGTGAGAGGGGGGTGAAGTTGGCACTGAATTGAACTGCCAGGATATTGGCAATATCCTTGGGATCAGTATATTTAACGCCATTCTGTTGTAGCTCAGAGCAGATCTGAGCATTGCCATTTAGATTCTTGACAAAACTATAGAATGCCTTGTGGTTGTCTTTGGAATCTTTGGCAATTTTATTTTCATAACTAGCTTTGGAGAATTTCATAAGGGATCTCAGCTTCTTACTCTGGCTGGGAAGGGAGTTTTTTGCATCCTGGGATTTTCCTCTTTTCTGAAACAGTTTCTTCCTTTTGTTGTAAAGTTTGTTTATGGCAGGGGACCACCAGATTGTCTTCCTTTTTTTGGAGGAGAGCATCTTGGTTCTATTTGGGATGGCACGATTCATGCATGAGTGGATGTGCTTGTACAGTGCCTTAGTGTAGGATTCAGCAGTCGAACTTTCAGTTCCTGCCTGCATGGGTGTCATGAATTTTGTCATTTCTGACTTGAGTAGCATGAAGTTGGCTTTGGAGAAGTTTTTTATGGAGGTTTCCTTACTGGGGGAGGGGGTGGGATGTTGATGTTACGTGTGATTAGCTTATGCTCAGACCTGACCAACGAGGGGGTGACCATAGGTGTGGAGCATCGATTTCCCTTGTTGGTAATTACCAAGTCTAGGACATTGGAGCCTCTGGTGGGACTATGGATTAGTTGATCCAGGGCGTTGGAATTTATGAATTCCTAGAACCGTTGGGCAAAGGTGTTGGTACATGAGTAGTTTTCAAAGTTAATGGCTGGGTAGTTGAAATCACCCAGTATTATGTTTGGTTGTATCTTAATATTTTCCAGTATGTTTAGAAAGGTGTAGTGAGAATCTTGGGGCATGGTGGAGGATCTGTAGCAAGCTACAATTTGGATTGCAGTCTTACCTAGTATTAGTTGCACCTGGAGAATTTCAGATGCATTGTGTTGGGCAACTAGCCTGGTGGTGTGAATATCCTTGGTGTATATGGACACTCCTCCACCTTTAGTGTTTCGGTCCTGGTTTGCTGGCCGAAAAGTGTGGTAAGAGTTGTAGCCTGGTATTGCAGGGGTGCTCTCTGGAGCCTTGAACCCGGTCTCAGTTACTGCACAGATATTGATGTTCTCCATGTTTAGGAGTGCCTCGAGAGAGTGCATTTTGAGGTTTAGACTTCTAGCATTGAGTAGCATTACCTTCAGAATTTGCATGCTTGTACCTGTTACGGTGATGGTTTTGTCCTTTGAACTTTTCCTAAAAAAGGCACTACAAGGGTGGCAAGAGCCTTAGCCAGTAACCTGAATCCCAGGGTACTGTCCTTCTTAGGAGAAGTGCATCTCTAAGAATACTGTATCCAGACAACAGTGAACAGCATGGACAACACTGCAAATAGTGAATGGTTGTAGCTCAACAGTACAATGTCCCAATGATTGCAGGTTGGAAGCCTGTACCCTCAGAAGCTCATCATGACTCTGATTTGACCAGGCACACACTGTATAAGAATAGTCAAGAGTCCTGAAGTCATAACTGTGCTTGTTTGCTAAGATGCAGTAGCTCTGCATACCATTCTAGGAATACAGTAGCAGCTTCCCCTGACTTGGACAGTGGTAGTCTACAAAGCCAGCACTGCCTTGAATCCACCAAAGCTGTTTATAACTTGTATTATGCAGATCCCTCACCCACATTTCTGTTAAATTGCTTAGATACAGAAGCTCCACTGCTGTACAGTGGAGCCCACTCTAGTGTAGTGCCTACCCTACCACACATCTGACAGGATCCCTAGAAGCACACCACCCTTGTGCCATGGTGATGGCCAAGTTGATATGACAGGGAAGCCCTTTGCAGAATGATTCCCCCTATTCCAAGTGGTCACTGCAGGTAGCATCATCATCACTATGACATGGGTTAGCTGTCACTTTCCTGCGTTTGCACCACCATGGCATCATTAGCTTGTGAGGAAGCAGAAGACACACCTGCACTACTACTGGTGTCCCACATCTCCAGATCACGGCAACAAGGACAGTCAGTGAAATATTACCCCACCAGCCGAAACTTACTTACACTAACAAATACACAAGTAGCCTTCTGTGCTTACCATCTGGCCTTTACAGGTACACAGCAGACAGCAAAGGTGGGTGTGCCCATGTCACTCTCCACAGCAAGTGAATAAGCCAACATTCCATTACTTATGTATTATAACATTATATATATATATGTATGTTGGTAAATAGCACCACAGCATATTTCTGTAAGTCATCCTAGCACAAGGGGGTCCAACCTCCAAATCACCCATGTCAGTGACACCTTTGGGACTAATGCTAGCAATGTCTTCTTATCTACAGTAAGAAGAATGTCCTGAGTGAGGATGACATTATGATCTGGGGTTACCCTTAAAACTGTTACCATCTTTTTTGTCCTGATCCTACATATCTGATACTTTTTAGTGGCACTTCCTAAATATATGACCATGGCTGATCACCATCTTCACATCTACTGTGAGCTTTGCCCAGCACCTCTGCATCTTCTCATGGTTCCTCCTGATTCCATTAAAATTCACCCATCCATGAGGATGGCCCAGAGGAGCACCTCCGTTTCCTGTTGTATAAATTCAGTTTATTTTTCTCTGCTACCACTACAATAGAAAACACACACAAACGACAAGCTCATCAAGGTAATGCACAACAGGTGAATGCACTAAAACACCCAATGTAATATACTGCCAAACAGCAAACAAACACTACCAGCAGCATTATGAAAAAGTCATTTAACATACTTAGTGTTAACTGCGCTGAGTTGCAGCAAAATATGGGAAAAGTGTCACCAATGTAGTACCGTCCACACGTACGTATACGTGCATACAATTCAACATAGATGCATATCAGCACACAAAACGATGTAAATATATGGTGCACAAAAATATGCAATGAGCTGCAAGACCTAATTTTTTGCCCCATAAACTTTTATGGATTATAACATAAGAACATAACTTACTGGAACACCTGGTTCAGAATACTTAAATTTGTAAACTTTCTATGTTTGTTTCTTCTTTATGGGAAAGGGAATACATTTTTAATAGTATATTTTTCACAATGTTGGGCCTTTTATATGCGTTATTTGGATGATATTTTCATTTTATGGACCTATTCCAAAATAGATTGGTCAAATTTTTAAACTATATTAACTATTAACTATATTAATAGTACTACACCATTTTTACAATTTCATGGTCCTATAACAGAGAGAAAATGT